>NC_053445.1:16597643-16683419 GCF_007990345.1 Gossypium hirsutum | reverse complement strand
GTTAATCATGAGACCTCGATGTGACATGGCGATGGTGTGAGAATGATGGTTACAATGAATTTTTTTTCAAGTTTTAATACAAGACGCATGCATCATATGCATTCTGATATGTTACTGAAATGAAAAATATTTACTTATTACAAAGATAGTAATTAGTGAAATCTTTATTTTTTTCAGTTCAAATATGTCTCCTATCCTCTTTAGGGGTGTTCAACGGTTAACCGACTGAACTACATTAACCACATTAATCGACCCTTTTAAACCCTTAACCGTTAACCAAATAAAATTTTTTCGAAAAATAATCGAACCGAAATTTTTTGATTAATTCGGTCGGTTAACCGAATTAACCAACATTTATATGTTTTTGATTTTTTGTTAAAGCAAGTATAAACATATAAAAATTAACTGAATTAACTGACCGATTAATTTATACTTCCAAAAAATTAAATGAACCAACCGACCCCGATCGAATATGCAATGCCCAAAAGTCAAGTATTTATTTTTGCATGTTTGTAAATAACTGACTGTAGCTTAGTGTTAAGTGCCTTGGAATGTCTGAAAGGTCCCAAGTTCAAGCCTTGACTGGACAGAATTTTGTTATTTTAATTAAATAAAGCCTTAATTTGGTTCATAGGTTTATATTTTAAGTTTGTGGATTATATCAGAATGGGCCTGCTGGTCTACTGGTTAAATGGAGTGTCAGTGTGATGGGGTCTTGAGTTCAAATACCTGGCAAACAAGGGGTGTTATTTTGCTGCTTGTGCGTGTGTGGTTTGTGTTGGACTAAATTCTGATAGTGATGTGGTTGAGGAGAATTCAAATGAGTGGTTGAAGGAGGTGTTAGTGGAGAGATTTGAGGAGGATTTTAGGAGAAAATCAAGGGATGAGGGGAGAGGGAATGTAGTACCGAAACTGGACTCTGTGGCACTCAAGAATTCGACTAGAGGGGGCTTCTCATTTTTTTGGTTTTGCTTTGTTGAGTTGTTCCCTTTGCCGAATATACTTCTCCCCATTCATTGACTTTGTCGAATATTACTTCTCTCCATTCATTGTTTTTGCCGAAACCTCTTCTCCCCATTCATTGTGTTGGCTGAACATTATTTTTTTGTCTCCTTCGATTTCTTTCCCTCTTCTCCCCTAAACCGATTCTCCTCTTCACTCCCTCTTATGTTGTGCTACCGATTACCAGTTCTGACCACTGCTGAAACCTTTCCTCTTCTTTCGCCAATTGACTCTACTCTTTTTTTTTGCTTTAAATCGAGGGTGAGGGGTTGTGCTAGTGTCGAATCCTTTCACTATTTGATTCTCTTACTCTCTTTCGGTAAGTTCTTTAAGCGAATCAATATTTCTTTCTTCTTCTACCTTTAGTAATAACTGATAGCAATTGTATGGCAATTAATGAAGGATTCAAGGATTTCCTAATCGATCGCTGAAGACTAGATTCGTGGAAATCACTGTGGTTGATCGAAGGTAACGCTACTCTATTCTATGAATGGACTGTAGATTTCAATTTTCTTATTAACTGTAAAGTAGGACTACTGATGTGTTTGATTGGCCAAATGTAGGTTGGTGAGTGCTTAAGCGACTGCTCGTAACGAATAGAAACAAGGTGTGTAAACACTCCCTAAACGTAAACCAGCAAAAGCCGAAAATTATGGCAATTGACGCTACCGAGCATGCACTCGCTTGTGTGGTAAACTGAATGCATAACGTGAGTATTAGACTGTTGTGGCCACCATGAGCGATTTTGTGGTCTTGGCCATTTTGGGCCACGATGGGCCAAAATGGGTAATCTGGGCCTAACGGCTTATGGTCCCCACACGGGTAAACCGCACGAGCGTGTGGAGGAAATTGGGCCAAACTGTGTAATTTCATGACCGAGACCAATTCTGGCTATATGGGCTACACGAATGTGTGGCCCACATAGGCCCGCATTATGGACCTTGGGCCCAACTTCACTATTTGACTGTTAAGGTTGCACGGGTCACCCGAGACGACTGTGGACCTACTGATGGGTCCGTAAGTAGGCCTAGACCCCAAAACTATTATAAAATGACTATTATGCCCTATGTTATAAAATGACTATTATGCCCTATGTTATAAAATGACTATTAGGCCCCTATGTTATAAAATGACGGTTATGCCCCTATGTTATAAAATGACGGTTATGCCCTATGTTATAAAATGACAGTTAGCCCTTTTGTTATAAATGACGGTTATGCCCCTAAGTTATAAAATGACTGTTATGCCCCTATGTTATAAATGACTATTATGCCCCTATGTTATAAAATGACTGTGTGCTTAATGTTATGTATGACTGTATATGAGCATGCCACGATATATATATATGTTGCACACATGCATGATATGTTGCATGGGAATGGGATTATTATGATTGGAGGAAGTGTACTGTACTGGCAGCTCTGCTGCAAATACTGTTTAGTGTCGCAACCGGTGCTAATTTTGGAGTGTAGGATGGGTGGGTGATTTTATCCCCGTAAGGACTATTGGGCTAGACGGAGTGGAATGTAGAGGCTAGATGGGTAGGAATTCTGATTACATGCATCAACTGTTACTGTCACTGTAATGGCTAAGGCCAACTAAACTGAACTGTTATTAAATTAGGCTTAAGCCCAGACTGTAAATGCATTGGCTATTTGCTTTTATGGGGTTACACACTGAGTTTTCATAAACTCACCCATCTGTTTATCTTATAGGTAATCCCCAATCTTAGGGACCGGTGTTACAAGGGACTCGGAGGTGTCCACACAACCGTACCTACTTTTACATTTGTTTTTTATAAGAAATTTATTTTGGGCATTTGTTCTGTAATAAGGCCTTTTAAATTTTCTTTGAAACTTTTAATTTGGGGATTTTACTTATTTTAATTCATATCTGATAGAATTAGGACACGGGTTTTCAAAAGATGAATGTTTTTATTCAAAACACCACGTTTTCTTACCATAAAATAAAAGCTTCCGCATCAAACAATGTTTTAATATAGAACAACAAACAGATTAACAAATGCTAAAGACAACTCGAGTTCAATAAACGTGAATAATATAGAGCGAGTTTTCATTGAAATATGTTTCAAAAAACACTTCAATGTATATCGCAGATTCGACCATAACATCTAGGCGTTTGGGTGTTACAAATATTATATTATAATATTATTTTTAATTCAGTTAACCGACCTATTTCAAACAAATTAATCGTAACTGAACTTCAAAAAATTATTAACCGACCCTGGCCGTATTAATTCAGTTTACCCAAAATTTGCAACCCCTACTCCTCTTATTAGCATTCTTAATGAGAATAAATTACATGGAATAACTTTCAAAAATTGAAATAGAAGTAACTGATAGTTCTTAGCTGTGAGAAACAGAAATTTGTTCTTGACGAAACATACCCTCCTGAAGCTCAGCCTAAAGCGAGAAATTGCTGGAGAGATTCTGACTCGACTGCTTGATGTTATTTGTTAGCGAGCATGAGTAGTATGTTTCAAAAGTAACATGAGAATTTTCGTACGCTAAAGAGATCATAACAATTTAGATTATTTTCTTGGAGGCCAAGTCGATTGGCTCAACAATCCGCTATTACAAATTTGGCAATTCTCACCAGAAAACCGGCACTCCGGTCACAAAACATATGCTTAAGATTATGGGATTCTTTGTGGAAGCGAAGGACAATTAGGTGAAATAGACGTGAACATGCAAATTGAAATAGTGTTTAAATCCTTAAACAATGAGTTTGCTGGTTTTAGGGCCGCTTACTACTTGGGGAACAAGACGCTTACCTTGACTTAGCTCATGAAGAAATTACAATCCTATGAGTTGATGTTGAACGGTGGTAAGCCCGTTTAGAAGAAACTTGAGGAAAACTTAGCTATAGGCCTCTCGTCCTCTTTGGGGAAATAGAAAGCCAAGGGAAAGAAGAAACCAACTAAGTCTTCAGTTCACCTCTTGTGGATAGAAAGAAGGCTAAGAAGTCAAAAGATCCCAAAGAGATCAAATGTTTCTTCTGAAACAAAAAGGGCATTTCAAATCAAAATGCAAGGAGTATTTGTATTACTTAGCCAAAAAGCATAGGTATGGAACTCTTTGTGTTGAAAGAATCAATTGACAACTGGGTTTTGATTCTAGAGTCACTAACATGTGTGTGTTTCTTTATAAGGCTTTAGTGAAATGAGAAGTCTGCGTGATGGAGCCTTTCATTGCGGACGAAATATGGGAGCTATGTTTTAGCGAAGTAGTGGTAGAAGTTATTTTACACTTTGATAATTTTAGAAAGATTGTTTGAAAGAATGTGTTTTATGTACCTCATTTTAAGAGGAATTTAATTTTTGTGGCATGTTTATTTTATGACGGTTATACCATGACATTCAATAAAGGGATTG
The DNA here is from genome assembly GCF_007990345.1 of Gossypium hirsutum. Classification (NCBI taxonomy): domain Eukaryota; kingdom Viridiplantae; phylum Streptophyta; class Magnoliopsida; order Malvales; family Malvaceae; genus Gossypium; species Gossypium hirsutum. Next base: position 16,679,023 of record NC_053445.1, on the reverse strand, counting down.
TTATTCACGTAAATCATTCTTTAATCTGTAATGGATGGATGGAAAATAATCTCTACTTTATCAAACCAAATAACTACTCGAGCTTCAATTTGAAATAGTGAATAAAAAACTTAAAACTTGTCACTCTAATGAAGGGTACCTATGACACTTAAGGCTTGATCATATTAACCAAGAAAAAATCACTAGACTCGTGAAAGATGGTCTCTTAAGTATGCTTAAAGAAGTTAGTCTTTCATAATGTGAATCTTGCTTGGAAGGTAAAATGACTAAAGATCTTTTGATGTGAAAGGTACAAGGGCCAACCAACCTTTAGAACTTGTGCACACTGATGTATGTGGTCCATGAGCATTAGTGCCCGAGGAAGTTACATTTATTACGTGACTTTTATCGTGACTATTCTCCATATGGATATGTGTATCTACTGCACCACAAAAGCGAAACCTTTGAAAAATTTTGAGAGTTTCATGTAGAGTGGAAAAGCAATTAGATTTATCCATAAAGAATCGTTAGTTTGATCGAGGTACGGAATATTTGTCCGATGAGTTCTTAGAATACCTCATAGAGAATGGGATTTTATCTCAATTGACTGGTCAGGCACTCCACAGTTGAATGGCATAGATTAGAGATGGAATAAAACCTTGCTTGACATGGTTCATTTAATGTTAAGCTATTCACAACTTCGTACTTCCATCTTGGGATATGCGATACAAACGGCTTACTATATTCTGAGTGATGTGCCAACCAACCTTCTTGTAAGAAACCTTATGAACTCTGACATGGAAAAAATCCGCTCTAAATCACTTTAGAATATGAGGTTTTCTAGCACGCATTTTGGATAAGGATGCCAAAAAGTTGGATGCACAGACAAATTGTGCATGTTTGTAGGATATCCAAAAGGTAAAAAGGGAGGATTATTCTACAATCTGAAAGATAATACCATTAAAGTTTTTACTCATGCTACTTTTCTCGAGGAAAACTACATTGATAACTTTAAGCCTTAAAGTTAAGTTGTACTCGAGGAACTTTTGGGAATGGTCGAACAATCACCAAGTTCAATTTTGAGAAAGTTGTAGAAAAACCTGTAAATGATCAATAGCATAAGGGAATCTATCATAGTGGGAGAGTTTCTAAGAAACTAGACTTCTTCATCTTTGATGGTAGTATTTATAATACCAAGCCAATTATAAGGATATGATCCACTCACTTATGAGGAGTCTATGCAAGACGTTGATTCCAACCTCTGGAAACAGGCCATGGATACTGAGATGGATTCTATGAAATCCAATATGGTATGGGAACCTGTAGACTTACTGATTGGGATTCAACCCATAGGGTGTAAGTAGATCTATAAGAAGAAGAGAAATACGGAAGGGAAAGTGGAAACACACAAAGCTAGACTTGTAGGGAAAGACTACACACATAAAAAAGGCATCGATTATGATGAGAGCTTTTCTCCAGTTGTCATGCTTAAGTCTATCCGCATACTCTTATCTATTGTCGCTACTCTTGATTATGAGATTTGACAAATGGATGTCAAGACAACATTCTTGAATAGCTATCTTGATGAGACCATTTACATGGCTCAACCCACTAGCTATGTTGTCAAAAGAAAGGAGTAAAAAGTTTGCAAACTACTAAGATCCTTTACAGTCTTAAGTAGGCGTCCACTCATGGGATAAAATATTTGACCAAACAATCAAGACTTTTTTATTGAGCAAAATGTTGATGAACCTTGTCTTTATAAGCGTATAAAGGACAAAAAGGTCGTACTTATCATTTTATATGTCGATGATATTCTACTTATCAAAATGATGTAGGAGAACTATCATCGGTTAAATTATGGTTAGCTCAACAAATTAGCATGAAGGACTTGGGTCAAACTAGTTATATTCTTGGAATTTGAATCCTTAGGGATCGAAAGAATAAAATGATAGCAATATCCAAGATTCATACATTGATAAGGTACTGGAATTTTTGAAATGAACATGCGAAGCTAGACGTTCAGTCGACTGCATCAAGTTTTCATATTTCTTTAGATTACTATCTTAATACAACGGAAGAAAGAGAGCATATGAGTAAGGTTCCATATGCTTCGGTAGTTGGAAGCCTTATGTATGGATGCTTTGCACATGTCAGATATTTGTTTTGCAGTAGGAATGTTAGTCGATATCAGACGAATCCAGGTCTCAGGCATTGGCAAGTTGTAAAGCATATATTAAGGTATCTTAAAAGAACCAGGGACTATATGCTTGTGTATTATGGGGAGGACCTTACTCTTGTTGGATACACAGACTCAGACTTCTAAACCTGCAAAGATTTGAGGAAATTGATGTCGGGAAATGTATTCGTTCTCGGCCATGGAGCCATAGTATGGAGAAGTGCAAAACAAACTTGCACTGCTGACTCTACTATGGAGGTCGAGTATGTGGCTGCTTCTGAAGCAACGAAATAAGCAATATGGCTTCGAAAATTCTCAACCGAACTTGAAGTTATTTCTAATATGGGAAAATCTATAACACTATATTATGATAACAGTGTTGCAATAGCAAATACCAAGGAAATGAGAAGTCATAAGAGGACGAAACATATTGATTGAAGTATCACTTGATACGAGAGGCGATAGGCGAAGGAATTGTACATGTGATGAAAACAACTTTTGAAGATAACCTTGCAGATCCATTTACTAAGACACTTGTACCTAAGAGTTTTAACAAACATATCGAGGATATGGGAATACGAAACATGAAACACTTACTTCACTAGGACAAGTGGGAGATTGTTGGGAAATGTTTCCATATTGTAGTAAACATGTAACTATTTTCTATTTATTTGAACGATGAATAAATAAATAAAGTTAATTTCACATTTCACTATTATGTCTTTTATATTTTACATGCATAGCGAAATTGTGACAAGCAAATATTAGCTCATTGATTGTCTAAAGTTCAAAATGAAGAAAAGTGGCATTGTAAAGAACGTTTACATTGTGATAAAGATGACTTACTTCAGTATATAATCTAAATTTAATTTGGAAAATCTAAGTGATTTTTGGAAAAATTAATTTTGATCAAGTAAAATTAAATTAATCAAATCAATTAAAATTAATATGATATTTTTGGAAGTCAATTTTCAAGTCAGATAATTGGCCCAATGGGTAATTGAACTTGAAAATAGGACCTGAGATCATAAATTGGGCTTGGGAGCCCAAAATCAAGACCAAGACCCAATAACTGGTCGAATCGAGCTCGGTATGTGAAACTGGGCTGAAGGTCCAACCGGTGGCTAAATCGGATCGGTTGGGTCGTCAATGACCTAGATCGAATCGACAACAATCGAATTGGCTTGGGATGCCGTAAGAGTGTCGCAGTTGCCAAATCGGACATGGCAGTGCCGACGACTGCAACGGCAGCGTTTCGGTGGCCGATAGTGGTTTGTCATCGGTGGTTAAGTAGTGAAGGAGTTACACTCCTACTTGACTCTACCAGAGAATATTATTTCAAATTAATTATTCCAAAAATAATATTATAATTTAATACTTATCTTAATAGTATTTTATTAATTTAATATTAAAGTAATTATCTTAATATTAAATTTAATTTAATGTTTAAACATTCTATTATTTTAATAAGATTTAATATTAAATTTAATCTATTATTTATCTTGATAAATATTATATGAATTTATTAATTTACTATTAAAGTGATTAAGTTTAATCATAGTTGAACTCTCTAAACTCTCCCTATATAAAGAAAGCCTTGGGTCATTATTTATACACACTTGAACTAAGAGAGAGTTGTAGAAAGAAAATTCTTTGAAGAGATTATTCCAGAAAATTTCTAAAGATATTTTTTATTTACAACTTGACCCAAAAGTTGGGAGAAATTACAAAATTACCCCACTAGTAATTTTGTGAAATTTTTTCTTATTCGAAACAACCCCACACTCGGCAGATGTGAGGTTGAGAATAGCGAAGAAGACTACTTGATCGAAGTGTTCATCCTAGACGAATCGAAAAGGTACAATTTTCATTAAGTGTTTATTACTTTAGATATTACAACCAAGATCTCGTTTTGGAAAAAAATTTAAAATTCTGGTTTTTCCCTTAATTTATTTTTCTTTGTATTTTCCAAAGCCATTTTTTCAACACGGGGATCGAGTGCTTTGTTAATTTGGGTGTCGTCAACATATTTCAGACGTTCCTATACAATTGGGAAAAGATGTATAGCTACTTCCTACCCGATAGCCATAGTGATGCCGAGAATGGGGCTTAGATAAGTAAATCAAATGAATGTGGGGTTTGTGCATGTTGAGGCGGTTAGCAAGGCAATGATGGTCAACAGCCGAAAAGTGACGGCCATGAACATTTAATTATATTCTCAATATTATGAAACATTTTGGGTGACATAGATCATCAACTGTTGATCGGTTATCCTGCCTAGGTCATATGTAGTTATTCTTCTAAACAGGCGATGCGATTGTGGGAAATTCCATACATTTCATTACCCATGTGCGCATACGCCATTGTAGCATGCACTGATGCCTTTAGCAATGTCAAACAATATATCAATGAGGTATACACACTGGAACGCACGTTACGTATTTGGGGAAACAAGTTTCCAACAATGCGAAAAGTGTCAATGTGAGAAGTTCCCCCACCAAATTTCGAGTTGGTCCCAAACTAAAATCTTCGTAGGAAGCCCAGAGGTTGCCCACATGTCACTCGGATAAGAAATGACATGGACATAAAGGAAAGGGTTGACACTAAACATTGTGGAGTGTGCAGATCAGTGGGTTATAATATAAGCAAATGCCCACATGAAACTACCACTTAGGAGAGTCGTCTTGGCTGAATAGAATGTAAATTATGTATTGAATTTTCATTCTTGTATCAAATTCAATTATTTACATATGTTTGCATTATGTATTTGTTTTTTATTGAATTTTCATTATTGTATCAACTTCATTTATTTACATATATTTACATTATGCATATGTTTTTTTTATTGAATTTTCATTCTTGTATCAACTTCAGTTATTCACATATATTTGCATTATGTACCTGTTTTTTTTATTGAATTTTCATTCTTGTATCAACTTCAATTATTTACATATATTTGTATTATGTATATATTTTTATTGAATTTTCATTCTTGTATCAACTTCAATTTTTTCATGAACTTGTAAAATATTTGAATGAACTTGATGAACTTGATGCGCACGTATATTTGCATGAACTTGTTTCAAACATTTCATTAACATGAGACAAATTTTAGCTTGGAATAAAATATGTTAAATTTTAAATAAACGGAACGTTATAATAAACCAAGTTATTTGAATTAAAACCATTAAAATCTATGGTTTGATAGGGTTGTCCATGGGGTGTATCGTTGTGGTGGCCTTCTTTCACATTGTGGGTGCTCCCAACCATCAATGTCCATCTCACTCGAAACTACAGTTCATCACCCATAGGTAATCCCCGAGGTGTACTAAGCAAACTCGCAAAATTGTTAGTCACAAACGTTTACTTGGGAGGGTGTAGTACTGGGGTAGGGATGGGTTAAACATGTCAAACATGTTAGTGAACTTGACTGTTGATAAGAACTGTAATCCCCCATCTCCGAGTCTATTTTGTAACCCAAGTGTTAAACTAAGCTTTATTTGATAAAAGATTTTGATATAACAAATTAAAAGTGTTTTTGAATATAAGCTTAATTTGACATAATATTTTTAAATTTGAATTCAAAAAAATAAAATTTGAATACTTATAAGAAACTCTTAGAAAATTTTGAAATAATTTTAAAATCAAGTGAAAATATTTTTAACCAAGTCAAAATGATCTCAAAGAATCTGGATACCAAAAATCAAATCTTAATTCTATGTTTGTAGGAAAAGAAGCATTACTTTGAGGTGGGTTACTCAAAGAAAAACTTATGGTACCTCGATAGTGGATGCTCAAGACACATGACCGGTGACAAGAGTCACTTTATCAATTTGAAGCCAAAAAGTGGAAGAGAAGCTTCATTTAGTGACAACTCTACAAAAAAATTTGAAGGAATAGGCTCCATTGGTAAAAACTCTTCTATCATTATTGAAAATGTCTTGTATGTCAACGGTCTTAATCATAATCTTTTAAGTATTATTCAATTATGTGATAAGGTTTCAATGTCATATTTGAGTCTAAAGGTTGTAAAGTTATTGACATTGCGTCTAATAAGATTATGCTTGTAGGACATAGGACAGAAAATATATATATGGTGCATTTAGATGATATGCATAACTCTAGCTTATGTCTTATTGCTAAAAATAAAAATAGCTCTTTGTTATGACATAGAAAATTAAGACATGCTAGCATCAGCATATCGTATAAACTAGTTAAAAATGACTTAGTAAGAGGATTACTAAAATTGACTTTGATGTGAATAATGTTTGTGATGCTTGTATTAAGGGTAAACATAAAAGAGTTTCTTTTAAACCTATAAATGATGTATCAACTAGTAAAGTTCTTCAACTATTCACATAGACTTGTTTGTTCCAATTAAGACATCTAGCTTGGGTGGAAAACAATATGCTTTTGTGCTTTTTGATGCTATTCTAGATTTACTTGGGTTCTTTTCTTAAGTACTAAAGATAAAGATTTAGAAAAATTCATCATATTTTTAAAAATGAACCAAAATGAAAGATTTTACTTTATCACTAGTATTAGAAGTGACCATGGAACCAAATTTCAAAATCTTGGCTTTGAAAATTTTTGCAACTAAAATGGAATTAGCCATAATTTTTTTGCACCTAGAACCCTTTAACAAAATGGAGTTGTTGAGAGGAAAAATAAAACTTTAGAGGAAATGGCTAAAACCATGCTTTGTGAAAATAATTTACCAAAATATTTTTGGGTAGAAACCACAAACACCACTTGCTATGTGATTAATAAAGTGATGATTAGGCTTATTTTAAAGAAAACTACATATGAACTATTCAAAAATAGAAAGTGTTATTTTCATCCCTTTGGATGCAAATGTTTTGTTTTAAACAATGAGAAAGATAATTTTGGTAAATTTGATGCGAAAAGTGATGAAGGAATTTTTCTTGGTTATTCTTTAAATTTAAAGCTTATCGAGTCTTTAACAAAAGAACTTTAGTAGTAGAAGAGTCTATACATTTTATTTTTTGTGACTCTAATCCTCCTTCTAGAAAGGAGTTTTGTGTTGATGATGATGATGCAGAATTTTTCATTAAAAAGAATCAATCATCAAATGACAAAATTCAAGAACAAATAAAAGATGCTCTAGAAGAACTTTCAATTGAAGAAAGGGAAGTCACTCATCCAAGAGATTTCAACTATGTGAAGGATGGTATGATTTTGGGAGATCCATCCCAAGGGATAATTACTAGATCTTCTCTTAGAAATACTTGCAAGTACATTGCATTTATCTCATGCATTGAGCCTAAAAATATCAATAAGCATTAAATGATGAATATGGATTTTGGCCATGCAAGAGGAGTTAAATCAATTTAAGAGAAATGAAGTATGGACCCTAGTTGATTGACCTAGTGATAAATCTACTATAGGTACTAACTGAGTGTTTAAGAACAAACTAGATGAGAGTGGTAAAATAGTGAGGATCAAGGCTAGACTTGTTGCTCAAGGATACACTCAAGAGGAAAGAATAGATTATAATGAAACATATGCTCTCGTAGCTAGGATGGAAGCCATTAGAATGCTCTAAGTTTTGACATGCTTTAATAATTTTAAATTATATCAAATGGATGTAAAAAGTTCTTTTCTAAATGGTTTTATAAATGAAAAGTGTATGTTGAACAACCACCCAGTTTTGAAGATCCAAAATTTTTGAACCATGTTTTCAAACTTTCAAAAGCATTATATGGTTTGAAACAAGCTCCTAGAGCTTGGTATGAAAGATTATCAAATTTTCTTATTGAAAAATATTTTTCTAAAGGGAAGGTTGATACATCACTTTTTATTAATAGAAAAGACAAAGATTTATTAGCAGTTCAAATCTATATTAATGATATTGTTTTTGGTTCTAACTAATGATATTCTTTGTCAAGAATTTAGCTAATGTAAGGTGAGTTTGAGATGAGCATGATGGGAGAACTAAATTTCTTCTTCGGCCTCCAAATCAAGCAAAGAAAGGATGGTATCTTCATCAATCAAGATAAGTACACAAGGGACATGCTAAAAAGTTTGGGATGGACACTCTCAAACCACAAGCTACTCCAATGAGCTCTTCTAAAAGCTTGACAAATATGAGGAAGGTAAATGTGTTGATTTAAAATTATATAGGTCAATGATTTGACCCGACATTATTTTTAGGGCACGTTTGGTTCGCTGTATTGGAATAGAGACGTAATGGAATAGAGGCGTAATAGCAAATCAATTGTTTGGTTGAATGTAATGGAATAGAAGCGTAATAGTATTCTTATGTTTGGTTGAATGGAATGGAGGTGTAATAGCATAATGGAAAAAACTAAAATGACTTGAATACCCTTAGCATAAATTTGTTTAGGTAAATAATTATTGTTATTGTTATTAAATTTTAATAAGATTATTAATATCAATAATAAATAATTTAATCATATTTTAACATAATTATTATTAAATATATTATAATTAAAATATATAATTTAATAAAATTCTTAATAATCAATATTCTTATATGAATTTATATACTCATTTCCTTTTATATATTAATACACCACATTAACCGGTTTATATTTATATCAATGGCACAAAAAATTTGGGAGAAGATTTTTGAGGACTGCTTTTGTTTGCAAATAACATCATTCATTCTGTGGGGAAAAAATTATGAATGAGCCTGCTTATTAATTACCTTTTTATTTTGTACTGAAGTAGTTGCCACTGGTTCAAAAGTCGATATATATGTAATATTATTAAAATAATATTTTTTATTTTAATTATTTAAAATATTTTTAATTAATGCGGTGTATATGAATATACACATTTAATTAGTTTTATTTTTAATAAAATTTTCTAATTTATTCATTAAATTTTAATCACCTTACAATTTATTCATTGTATTATATCTACTGATCCAATTTTAATATGTTGAATATTTGTTTTTTAATCAAGTTCTTTACTTGATTATATCTAATGTTCCAATTTTAAAAAATTCGATTAAAATTTTCGAACTACATCAACTTAAGAAATTCAATCCCAAATTCAAATTAAATATACCAATAAAAATCAACTTACTACATCACCACTTGCAAAATATAACTCTCCAAACATTACTATGGAGTAAACAAAAAAAACAGAACATATATATGTCTTGCAATTTTTCTTTAGTTTAGAAGGTTTGATAAGTTACCAAACCTCTTGAATTGCAACTACAGCTTCAGCTTGCCAACGATTTATGTCTGGAGCAAATCGGTAGCTAACAGTCCAATACCTACAAAATTCCACATAGAACATCAATTTACTGGAACAACAGTGGTCAGTATAATAATATATGACTTATGTAACTATTACACAAGTAATGGTACTATGACTTGAGAACAATTCAGGGACAACATGAAACTGGAAAAAGATCATCAATACAAACTACTACAGCAGCAATAAAATTATTATTGCAATTCCACCCAAAGTATATGGACGACATCCCATTACCTCAGCACTAACATAGCACATTATTTTTCTTAATTGAACAATTGGCAATAAACTGATTTAAACAACAAAGTTGAGTTAGTAAAGGAAGATATGGCAGCTATTAAAAAACATATCTTACATCTAGATCATACTTTTTAAAACAATCTTCACATAGTGCCCTATCATATGTCCTCTTTTTTATTTATTTTCCACATTAGCATGTTGCATCAAAGCTGGACATTGACAACAAATATGCCTCTCACTATAATCACTAAGGAGGAAATATTTATATTGGTAGACAGTGTCATACTGGTTGGAAAACTACTGGTTTTTTGTTGAGTTAGGAGCTCTATCAATGGAAGAAACAAATGTATAATGATTTGGTACCGGAAGAGACAACCGAAGCAATGAGCCCAATGAAGTTAAACACAATTTCAAATAACTTCTAAGGTTTCTAGCAAGCAGTGAAAGATTTTATAGGTTCTGGAAAACAAATGCAAACCGAAACTCAATCATTCGGTTAGTTGATTGTGTGGTTCTGTTTTGGTTTTAGAAGTGTTCAAACCACCGTGAGGCAATCTTATTGTAGAAGACATGAAATATTATAGTTTGTGTGGAAATGTGCATAAGAATATTGTGTATTGTTGTTGTATTTGATTGTGGAGCATATGCACAGTAATCCCAAAATTTGTAATTGATAACTCAAGGAATAGATATGATTTCTGCGTTTACCTGTTACAAAATGGTTGAGTTGATATTTATCGATGCTTAATGCAGGCTAGCAAGCAGGCTGAGGATGATCCCAAGAAGATAATCAGAGTTCAAAAGCGCTGTTGGAGATCCATACCACATTTTTCGAAGCCAGGAGAAACAACTTCGAACTTGATGAAACCAAACAAAAAATCCCCACAGCCTGAAATAGTGGATGCTAACAACATGCTATTGTATTCTCCCTAACTCATTCCTTAAATATAAATATGTTTGTACAAGCAAGGTAAACCGAATAGCTTGCATAGGCAACTCTAGTTTGCAAATCCAATGAAAATAGTTGATGATAAGTGAGATATCAAACGAAAAGCTTTTGATATGATAACAAAAAGAAGTCATTCAGATTGAGCTAATGACCACATGATAGTCTTAAGATGTGAAAGATAGATAGTAGGAAATCATTTTCATTCACTCTCTTCTGAATCATCACCACTACTGTCTTGTGAATCAATTTTCATAGCCTTCACAGCATTGCTTGCTTTAAAATCTTCAACATCCTTGTCAAAAGTGCACCTCACATGCCTACACATCAACATCAGATTTTGACATGCATCTTTCAATACCTCTCTTGCTAGATCACCTGCAAATTTTCACATAGAACAACTAAAGGAACTTGAACCCAACCAAAGTACTTGAAAAAGAGTGTTATATTGAGTTTACCAGTGGTTTGAACTCTAATATTAACTCGAGCTTCTGAAGGATGAGGAATACTATAGCCACAGAATGTAACCCTTGGGCTGCACAACATAAAAAGGATAGCTTCCACTTTCAATACAATCACTTAAAACAAAGAAAACCCAGCATGAATCAAAGCCAAAAACAGAGGTGAGTGAACTGACTCTTGATTCAAAGTGAATCTAACAGCGTTAGCTATGGTATGATCCTCATCAGTTAAAGAAAAAGTGGCAGCACTATTATCAGTGAAAGACCCGTGTTCCATTGTTTCCTTTAATCCAATTTCTAAATCTCTAAAACAAGAAACAAAACTATTAAAAGGATGAAATTGAATCCAATAATCATTGGAAAAACATATTTTTAAATAAAAAATAAGGTTGTATCTTCCTTACCGGTTCCAATTGACAGAACACAGTTTCACCAATGGAGAGGAACGGAAAACGTGAGAAGGAGGTTGCTTTCTGATCGGTGTTCGAAGTCCAGTTGTGACGCCAAAGAGAGGTAAGACAGAAAGGTAGAAGCGTGAATCGGTGGAGATAGAAAGGTAAGACAGAAAGGTGAGGAGAGTGGAGAAGAAAGGTAGAAGGAAGAAAGAGAAGACGGTTGATTTTGGGTAAGACAGAAGCGTGAATCAGGAGGGTAAAACAGGGACCAAAACTCAATCCGGACCTAAACTGAGCACAAGGAAGGGATTGGAAATTGGTGGAATTTGGGGATTAGATTCATAATGTAATAGACCCGTATTAGGCTAATACACCCAACCAAACAATGTATTGAGTGGGGCCCACAATTAGGGGTGTAATGGCTATGCCAATACACCCAACCAAATATGGTGTTAGTGTATGCTTGTGTGCTAGATACATTAGAGATACTCAAAATTTAGGTCTTTTGTACTCTAAAGACTTATCCTTTAGCTTGCATGCTTACTCGATGCGGATTTTGGAGGTTGTATATTAGACAGGAAAAGCACTTCGATACTTGTCAATTTTTAGGCAATATGCTAATTTCATGGTTTTCAAAGAAACAAAATAGTGTTGCATTGTCCACCACCGAAGAGAAATATATTTCTGTTGGTAGTTGTTGTGCTCAAATTTTATGGATGAAACAACAACGTAAAGACTATGGAATTGATATAGATACCATTCCTATCAAGTGTGACAATAATAGTGTTATTTGTCTCACTAAACATCCCATCCAACGTTCTAGAACTAAACACATTGAAATTAGACATCATTTTATTAGAGATCATGTCCAAAATGGTGAAATAGTTTAGAGTATATAAACACCTTAAACCAATTAGCTGACATTTTCACAAAACTATTAAATAAAGAAAGATTTTGAACACTTAGGGGAGAACTAGGTTTAACAACCTTGCCTTAACTTTGTGTTACAATCTTCTTGTACCATATTTTATTATTTTATTGCAACAAGCTTGTTGAGTATGGATTTCATGGCTTTTATATGCATAAAGGTAGGGGGAGTTTCCTATGAAAAACTGATCTATTTTGATTTCATTTCCTTTCATATTTTAGAGAAGTGGTATTAACTCAGTCTTTTTTTTTACATATTTTTGCTTCATGCATTTCATACATTTTACTCACACTGCATATCTTTATGCATATGAAATGTTTAGGAACTGTTTTGGAGTCATTTTAGGACCCTTAGAAAACAATACAACGTAAAAATCTCGTTTTTGCTGTTTTACTACATTTGGAAAATAGAATGCTAATTTGGTATCGATACCAACTAAAAAAATCAATACTTTTATAAAAATATTGATACTCGTGGAAAAATATCGATACCACGGGGGTTTTAAAGGTGCCTGCAGCTGTTTTAAACATAAAGAACCTTAAAATTTTTTTCCCTCCATCGAAAAACCTCTCATCTCCTCTATAAATTTTTTAAAATTTCTTCAATTTTTCAAAAAATCTTGGTCCTTTTCCATCTTCAAACATCTTTTTCACAAGATTTGATCCTCCTTCCTTGAAGATTTTTCCTTTTTTTAACAATTTTGAGGTAAACTTTCTAAAAATTTCAACTTGTTGATTTTGACAAATGTAGGTTGAAATATTGTTTTTTGATCATTATTGGGATATTTTTTTAACAATATATATAATGTTTTATTGCAGGAGGTCACCTATTCCTAAAGATATTTGTTTAATTATTTTTCAAACATTAACCCGCCAAGTGTTTGACAAAATTCCTTAAAGAGTTTTTTTTTGGTTTTAGTGTTTCTCGAAGTTGTTAATAGCTATTATAGCCCCAAAGAAGCGTTCTAGGACTAGTGCATTTTCTTCTAATCCATCTAATGAGTTGGAGTCGTCGTTTAGCACTTGTTTTCAAGACTCATACTTTCGGTATATTTTTAACTTGTATTTTGCATCAAAACATGTATGGGAAGCTAGGAAAATTAATATAGCCATGTTAGAAGCCATTAGCTTTTCTTATCTCCCTATTTTACAAAATTGGGGTGGATGGATTTTTTAAATATTACTTCACCAACTTATTCAAATCTTGTTCAAGCTTTCTTTTCAAATGCCAAACTCGAACATGATGAGTCTAGCGATACCGTTACTGCCATCACCTTATTTTTAAGGGGAACTCCTATTTGCCTCACTCTTAAAGAGTTTGGCGATTATCTTCACTTACCTTCCGGAGGTTCCTCCGATGAAAAAGGGCATTTTGATCCCTCCCTTTTTATCTAGTTCGGATCGACATCCGAACTTAATCTCCAAGATGGTGTCCTTCATTTAATTCTTACTTGGAATCTAAGACCTATCAAAAAGCATGCCAAGCTTTGAAACACCGATTATTGGTGGCTCAATTGTTTTAAATCTAATAGGCGCCCTGACCTTACACTTATCTTATTTAATGACATTACGAAAGCTATTGAAAGGGGGATGAATAAAAATATCACTCTTCCTCATGGAACGTATTTGTCATATGTTCTTAGGCAATTAGGCATTAGCAGTCATAGAGACACCTCCGTTTCTTCTAATCAACCTATTAGTTATGGGGTTTTATATCATGCAGGATATCATTTCAATGCTGCCACCAACACTTGGATGAAACATGACCAACCAGGGGATGATAAAGATGACAACATCGGTGCTGCCTTTGACGATATTCTGAAACCCAATCCCGTTGCTCCACCGCCTTTTTCATCACATGCTGCTCAACCCTCTTCCGAGGTTAATAGTGCTATCCTCGATGCTATCCATTCCTTGCACAACGACATTCGAGGTATTAGGAAAGATGTTAACTCTCATCTCTCGACCTTGGAGACGCAAATGGCATCTTTCTTATCCCGTTTCCCTTTGACACCTCCTTTCTCCCCTCATCATGATGATTAGACTAGCTCTAGACCATACATTTCATTTTTATAATACTTGTACATTTATTTTTTATGCTTATGCCTATAACTAGTTATTGCACTTTATTGCTTTATTTGTATCTTATGATGTTTTTTAGATGCTCATTTCACTTTTTCTATATTTTTTTGAGCTAACTTCTTTTCTCTTTAAGCTTTATTTTTCTTTTGATATAACAAAAAGGAGGAGAAAAAAAAGGTAAATAGATTCAGATTACTCTTTGTTGATAACTAAATGCAAATTTTTGTGACCAGGAATTTTTTTAGTAAGAATGAATGCCAACTTGAATGACAAATTTTATTTTGGCTTCAAATTTAAAATGTCTTTTATTAATGGGGAGCAATTATTCAAAAAAATTTACCAAATGTTTTGTTATATCAAAAAGGGGGAGATTATTAAACTAAACTTTATTGGATAAAATAATTTGATATAACAAATTAAAAGTGTTTTTGAATATAAGCTAAATTTGACAAAATAATTTTTAAATTTGAATTCTAAGAAATAAAACTTTGAATACTTACAATAAACTCTTAGAAAATTCTGAAACAATTTTAAAATCAAGTGAAAATATTTTTAACCAAGTCCAAATGAACTCAATTAAGTTAAAATCGTTTTAACACATCAAAATGATTTTCAAACTAGTCAGAATTACTTCAGGCCAAAAAGTATACCATTTGGCCAAGTATCAATAATTTTTTAAAATAATTAATACCCTTAGAAAAATCGAGACCAAAAAGGCATTCTATTAAAACCTAAAAATTATCGATACCATCTTTTTGGTATTGATACTTTTTTAAAATAATCGATAGCTTTCTTAAAAACAATACCAAAGCTGTATTATGTTTCTCATAAACCCTACAAAGTATCAATCCGGTATCTATACCTTGCCAGAAAGTATCGATAAAATATTTTTGAAGTACCGATTATTTCATTCCAACGATCATTGAATTAGCATTTATGACAAAAATATCAATACCCTTTTTGGAGGTATCGATACTCGCAGTTGCAAGTGAAATGAATGCTCTGGTTTTACATCCCCAACAGCCATATTATCTTCACCAACAACCTCAACAGCTAGAAATCTATTGGGGGTATAAATACAATCTTTTAAAGTCCTAGAACATCCAAGAAAGTACTTTCAAACAAAAATCATCAATCAAACAATCTTAGAGCTTAAATTTTTATATTCTTCTTACATACACTTGTGAGCCTTATCTCTTTTCTTTTGCTCAAGTGTATCTTGTTATATTTTTGCTTCAATTTGCAAACAATTTTATTTTGTAAGGATTGTTTCTTTGTTTGCTCATTTGTATCTCTTTGAGAGGTTTTGAAACTTAAGATTTAGGGTAAAAATCTTAAGGAGTTGTAAGGTTAAACCTTGTCCTCAAAGGTTGAACAAATTAGTGAATTTGGGAAAAAAATCCTTAGTGGTGGAAAGCTAAGATAGTGGGGTAGGCAATTGAGGCCAAACCACTCTAAATTATTTATGTTCTTTGTTTCATTCTTGCCTTTTCTTTCACCAAATTTTTAAAGGCCAATTCACCCTCCCTCTTGGCATTTTTGATTTGCTTCATCGAGCTTTCACCAAGTACTCTGGGGAAAAACTGCAACCCCTATCTCCGGGTGATAAGAACTACTGGTCGGGTGTGTATATGACAATGAAGGTGTCGACTCAGACTGGGGCCAACCCCCATCTCCAGATGATAGGAAATGTCAGTTGAGTGTGTGTATGACGACAAAGGTGTCAGATCGGGCTGGGGTCGGGGCTCGAGCTCAGGTGGTGGAGGATATTGCTGATGAGGACGACTTTATAGGGAACCTCATCATTCCATATGTGTAGGGACTAACATCAATCGACCACCATATAAGTAGGGCAACCCATTCCGCACATCCCATTACTGGTAGTCCCTCGAAGGAGTGAAATCAGGAAGACATGATTCCAAATAAGGCAATCTCTCCAACCAGGCGTTCCATAACACAATATATGGTTGACGCTTTGATGCCCAATTCTTTGCATGTTTCCTTTTCTTGTCAATTTTATGGACATCTTTTCCCAATTGTATAGAAACGTTCGAAATATGTTGATGATGCCCGACTTGATGAAGCACCCAATCCCTAGCATACCACTCCACCATTTGAAAATTGATAATGGGTGCGTTAACACACCACACAGTTGCATGTGCTCTAGCTGATGGAGGAATGACGGAAGCAACATCCGGCGCGATATACGACATCCACACGAACTGCACAATTAAACACATGATTAAAATAATAGTTATAGTGTAATTTAATAAATAAACTAATTACATAACTTTAATATAATTTAAGGATTTGAAATTAAATTACCCCATCCCCGACATATGCCTCGATCATCTGTCGGTATATAATGAGTGTTTCCGACTTCCCGATGTCCGAACAAGTATATCATCTAAAAATATAAACCAAACTCATTAGAAAATATTTTCATGAAAAAAATCTTAATCCAATTTTTTTTTACTTATTCACAAATAAGAACACATGTACTTGGTGACCCACTGATGCCAGAAATGGCATCTTGTATAGCGCCCAATGTTGTAGCAGTATCAGACAACCACCTATATTGATAGTTCTATGCTTTATCGCCCGACAAAGCTCATGATATAACGTAGCTAGTACTGTCGAACCCCAACTATATGAACGAGCACCTTGCAAATTACTAAGTAAGGTTAGGTGCATCAAGTGGGCTTTATTATTATTGGAATCCAGCATAAGTACCCCCTATAAGCTGTAATATATAAGCCCGAGCAGCTTGTATCTTCTCCATCTTGATCGCATAATTCGGTAATGTTTCAAAATTTACCTTTAGCCACGAAAATTTTAAACCCATAAATTTATTGGTACCATCACCGGGAGAACATCCAAGTAAAGAATAGCAGAGAGTCGTAAGATCTACTATGTTGCTTAAACCGATTACCGTATCACCGTCCATGGGGAGCTCTAATTGCATTGCAACATCTTCTAGTGTGATGGTGCATTCTCCACACGGTAAATAAAAGGTGTGCGTCTCTGGGCGCCGCTGCTCAACTAATGTCGATATTAAGTTGCCCCCCAGCTCAAACACACAGATTAATGCGACTAATCCAAATCCTGCAACATCTAAGTAGGGCATAATTTGTGCATCTAGTCGGTAGCTTAGACCATTGCCATGCAACTTCAACATGCAGTACAGACCCTAGTCATATTACAAGATTGGTTAAGATCTCACAATTAAATAAAAATAATTAAGTGCAACTATGCCAAAAAATACGTACAACATTAGAACATTCTCTTACCAGTAAATAGATCGTCCTAACTATGTGATCTTCTACAGTAATTAAAGAACTCATATCGATATCTGCAAAAATAATTAAAATTTTATTTAATATTCGACTTAACACAATATATAGTACTATTACAAATTCTAAACAAACACAAATACTTTTACCTTAAAAATAATATCAACTAATAGAAATGTGAAATATAATACACTTTTACGAATATCTAAACTAACACAATTTTAACAGTACTAACATGTAAACAATATATAGTACACTTTTACAACTAATAAAATGTGAAATATAGTACACTTTTACAACTAATACAAAACTAACCGTAATTGATACGAGTCTCAAGGCACAATTTCAGACCCATGAATGTGATGGGTTCACACTACCTCAAAGCCCAATTTCGAGATCCAAATCCAAACAGATAAAGTCAAAACTCAACTTAGTGGTTCAAGACTTTATCATGAAAAAATTTTGAAAAGAAGAGTTGAAGTTAAAAGACGATGAATTCTGGAGTAATGATGAATTAGAAGAGACTAATTATGTTCGTGGGCCTAAACTCTCATTCTATAATGACAAGCCCATGTGGAAAATCTAACAAGCTTAGGCATTTCACTTCAAGAACCCCAATTGAACTCACAAGCCTAGACGTTTCATATTGAGTTTGAGTTTTAGGCTTAATTTTATTATATATGAGCCCAATATTTTATTTATTAGCTTTTATTATTTGTTATTATTTTATTCCAAATTTTGATAATTATTAAGTATTTTAAGTTATTTAGGAGTTTTATGTTAACAAGAAAGTTTAGTTTAAAACTACTTCTTGTTTAGATTAAATTAGTGTTCTAGTATACTTAGGAGTTTTATTTAGATTTATTTAGCTAGCCTATATATAGGCATTTGCATTGTACACAATACATGGAATTTATTATTATTCTATTTCTCTTTTGAGTTAATAAATTCTCTCTGGGTTTTTCTTTTCAAGAACTTCTCTTGAATTTCTTTTAGAAGAGTTTTAACAATATTTTTTAGATTGTGGGGACCATCTTTAAACTTTTTCTTGCCAAGGTTTCTATCTTGGAGGGGAAATTAGAGCTGCTTGAAGGGGGTTGTGGATTCTTCATGTTTCCAAGGCTTCTTAGGACTTCTACTCACAACGTTCTATCTTTCCATTTATCTTCTTTATTCGCTTCCTTAATCTTTGATTTATTATTTTATTTTAGTTATTTATTTTAATTGTTTTATCTTACTTGGACTCAATTTCGTTTCAGGTTGTGTCAAAATCCAAGTTTCTTTCTGAACGTCTAGAGCCCTAAGTCAAATCTGCGACTTTGACAAACTTTCCGGTCCAGTTTCGCGTTCATCCTTCTCATCCTTTATCATTTGGTATCAGATTTGGGTGTTTTAGGTGTTCTTTTTATTTTTATAAACTGATTTCTAGAAATAGCCTCAAAATAAATTTGTTTTACCCCGATAGTTTTTAGAAAAAAAAATATTTTTCAGTGGATAAACGATTTGAAATATTACATACTATTTCTTGGCACTATTTTAGAGTATAAAAAAATATTTCCCACAAAAAAATGATTTAAAAAGTACAAAAAAATAAAATACGAAAAAAATAAAAAATATTCTGTGGGTTGAATTTTGTGCCGACTTTCCAGATCAGATCTACATTATTTGAAGAGGCTCCAGTTTAAATTTCGCGATTTTTGAAAATCGAAAACACCTTAAACAAAGTTTATCAAGTTACTTTGCAATTTTTCAAGTTTTCGAGTTTCAGCAATTTTCATTGACTCTTAGCTTTAAGTTTTTATTTGTTTTTACTTTTTATTTGTTCTTTTACGCATTCTAATACTTTCTTGTTTCTTATGTTAGTAGGTTAAAGCACGTTGCATATTCCTTCCTCTGTGCAATAGAATTCTTTGATGTCTAGCTGATTTTGAACTCATAATGCTCTTAGGTTTGCTTTTAGTTTGATTCTAATACATTCTAATTGATTGATATCGACACTTTTTAAAAGTCTCACAAGATTAATTCTTACCTCATTGAGAATTTGATTTTTATTTCTGAATGCATAACAATGATGTTTGCTTAAATTTTCTTTTCTTGAGTGTTGTGTTATTTTCAGGCTTTTATAATGATTCGTAATACTATGATTGGGAAGTAGATAAGAGTTCAAGAGGTTCGAAATGCCCAAGATCAGCAATGTGACAATATTCTAGACATGATCAACAAAAATTTAGAACGTCTAAATACAAAAATTGAGCGTCGAAATCGTAATTGGGGAGAAAAGATTGATCAGCCTCATCTTCGTGCAAATAATGCTTGACGTGTCTCTCGTGCAAATGATGAGACTTTGGTTAATAATGACCGTAGGCAACATTTTTTAGCTAAACCAAAGTTCAACATTCCCCCATTTCGAGGGAAGTATGACCTCGAAGCATATTGTGAGTGAGAATTAAAAATTGACCTTATGTTTCGTTACTATAGGTGCCAAGAAGAGGGAAAAGTCCAATTGATGACCCTTGGATTTTCAGATTATACGTTGATAGAGGGTTGTGCGCGGACCAATATCGAGTTGTCAAGTCACGGGAAACTCCTACGAAAATGCTAGACGCTTGGATCTGAAATGAAATAGAAAATTAAACTTAGAATAAATTAGATCTAAAACGAAAATACCCAAAACAATAAAGGATCAGCCAAGAATCAAAAACACTTATGAATAACTATTCTTGGAAGCCAAAAACACGAAATTGAATTCAAGAGAGACTCCAAACAGCCGAATCTGAAAAGAATAACACCAAAAATAGCAAATTAAATTCAAAGTCCAGCAAAACAAATTGAATCAGAGTTGGGATGATAGGACGACAAGATCAATTAAAAAGGATGACTAAAGAATGTTTCTTGCTGCCAAGAAGGGTGCCGATCAGATTCTTGAAGAGTATAATGGCTGGAAACACAACAAAGAGATCAAAACAAGTTAATCAATAGATCGGCACAAACAGAAAAATTAAAGAGGAATAAACAACAAGAAAATAAAGAAAAGTCCTTAAAAGAATTGAAATCGAGAAAGATTTCACAACTCCCTTCAAACGGCTCTAATCTCCCCTCCAATGTAGGACAATGGCAAGAAGAAGGCTGAAGATGGCTCACACAATCAAAAAGATTATTAAAACTACTTCCAAAGAAAACTCAAGAGAAAATTCTTGGAGAAACTCAAAGAGAATTTTCACTCAACAAAAATCTGATTTCAATGTGTAATTCAATGTAATTGTCTATAAGGTGGCCGGCCAAGCCTTATTATAGGTCTTTTAACTATTTTCCTAACCCTATTAGGAAAACTAAAAAAAAAACTAATTATTAACTTCAAGGGAAAATTCGGCCAAGGCTTTTAATGGGCTTCTTGGGCTGAATTTTTACATTGGATTTTAATCATAAAGTCTAAAAATTAAACTAAGTATTTTAAAAAAATAAAATTTTACAAATTGGGTCACTTTGACAATTTGGTCTGATTTTCAACTAAGTCTAATTTAAATTTCTTGATTGGGCTTGGAACATCTTATTGGGCCGTTTCTTCAAGCATTTGGGCTTGTAATCTGTTCTCTCCCGAAATTGGTTCGTTGATACTCGTAACTGAAATCCAATGCGCCTTAGCTGCAAGATTCAGTTTCTTGGGCCGAGATTTCCAAGATTTGAAATCTTGATTTTCTTGATTCTTGAAATCGCTCAAAACAGCAAGATTGGACCAAGATTCGGTTTCTTGATTTTCTTGAAAACAAGAAAGTGAATCTTGATTTTCTTTTTCCTTCGTGTACGCATCTAAGGCCTTGCTAATAAATTCTTGAATGGTTCCATTTAGTTTCGAACGCATTTGCCTGCCCTTTGACCTCGTTATTGGGCCTTGTGGTAATTTGAGCCCATCACGTTCTTGAGCTTGAATTGGGCCTTTGTGACTCGTATCATTCGTTGAGTTGGTGGATTCAACTTGGAATTGATCGTCAAAGAAACCGCAAAAGGGTAATTGAAACATGGGACGAGTTGAAGCAAGTGATGCGAAAATGTTACGGTCCTTCTCATTACTATAGAGAGGTCTCAACAAGACTTTAGCGCCTTGTTCAAGGTAATCAATCTATTGATGAGTACTTTAAGGAGATAGATATGCTTATGCAAAGAGAAAATATACAAAAGGATGAAGAAACTACCATGGTGCGATTTGTAGATGGCTTGAACGTTTCGATAGCCAATGCTCTTAATCTTCACACCTATATTGATCTTGAGGAGATGGTACACAAGGCAATTGAGATTGAGCAATAATTTTAGCAACATCAATCTCATCCATTTGGAGCATCACACTATTATCAAGGTACAAGTTCTAATTCTACTTTTAAGAATTTGAAATCTCCTTATGCTGCTAATAAGTTGTTGCCAAAACATGTTGAGACTAAACCTTTTGAGTGGAAAAGTGGGCTCCTACAAAGCATTCTTCTACATCTTTCAAGTAGCCCATTTCTACTAATTTTTCACCAAAACAACAAATAGCTCGTGACATTGAATGTTTTACGTGTAAAGGGCATGGACACTATAGTCGTGATTGTGCCAACACAAAATTTTTGTTGATCAAAGAAGATGGCAAACTTTGTGAACCGAAAAAAGATGATAATGAGAATTTCTTCCTCAAATCTATGGAGTTAGATGAGATAGAAACGTCATGTTCTCTTATTGAAATAGATTGTATTGAATTGAATATTCATAATACTTATTCTAATAAATAATTTTATCTCACATCATTTTTGTAAATAATTATTTTTGTATTACTTAAATAAAATATCCACCTAATAATATCAATCACCAACTAAACAAAAAATAAATAAATTATCTTAACCCGAATGTTTACAACAGAAATTTTTTATTTTACACAAATAAATATTAAAACATAAATATTTTTATTAAAAATAAAATATAAACATAATCTATTAAAATAAAATTAAAAACATAAAAGAATAACTAAAAAAAACTTCAATCACACACACTTACCTCTATGTTCACAAGCTAACCTCCAAAGCACAAAAGGTAAAAACAAAATATAAACATAATAAACATAATTAATATATAAATTACAGACATAAAAAAATAAAAAAAGAATTCAAACATACAAACTTCAAACATTTTCACAATTTCTCTTCAAAACTCAAACAAAAAAAATATAAAAATATTATACAACCTTAAATCCTAAATTCAAACATTAAAAATAAAATATAAACATATAATATATATAAATTATTAAAAAAAATTATATTATGGGAGGAGGAGAGAGGACTAATATTTAAATATTGATTTGTGAGAAATTAAAAAATAATAATAAAGTATGTTGAGGTGTCGTGATCAATTGATCATATCAGCAACAGTAATGTCAAACGTGGTGTTGCTACTTTGACAAATGACACTGCACTTGACACTTTTATTGTTAATGTGACCAATCGATCACGGTAATCCCAATGCATTTTATTATTATTTTTTAAATTTTAAATTGATGTCGCTTTTTTATTAAGCGACACTAATAAATTGTATAAAACTATTTATTTGTAGTCTATTTGTTGAAAATACACATATTTTTATAAATTTTTTATTTCTCCATATAAAATGCCGACACTAGTTTAAAAATCGTTTATTTAATCGTAATGACTGTAGTTTTTGAATTGATCATATCAGCAATAGTAATGTCAAACGTGGTGTTGCTATTTTGACAAATGACATTGCACTTGACACTTTTATTGTTAATGTGACCAATCGATCACGGTAATCCCAATGCATTTTATTATTATTATTTTTTAATTTTAAATCGATGTTGCTTTTTTATTAAGTGACACTAATAAATTGTATAAAATTATTTATTTATAGTCTATTTGTTGAAAATACACATTATTTTATAAATTTTTTATTTCTCCATATAAAATGCCAACACTAGTTTAAAAATCGTTTATTTAATCATAATGACTGTAGTTTTTGAAGTGGTTAATGACATCGTGTATTACTACATGTAATCTACGCAAAAATATATAAATGAAGTGAAATATTGCTGCTGCCTTCTTTAGATAGGGTTTAAGGCAGTTTTTATTTTACTTATTTTTTATTAAAACGAGACTCTTTGGATATTAAAAAACATTAACCTGTTTGAGTATAACCATTTTTCTGTCTTCTTTGTAAGTCAGCTCTCCTTACTTGATTGACGCCACAGCTTCCGACTGCCACAATCATTAATATTTTTGCCTTTTCAGTGGGTTATTTTAATCTAAACAATACTAGAAGGTTAATAATTTTACTACAGAGAAACTTACCAATTATTATTTTTCTTGAATTTAGTAAAAATAATGTGTCCAATTTAAATATATTTTTTAAGTTATTATTTTTAAGGCAGTCATTAAAGTAATATGTAATAAAAATAAAAGGTGGTGCGCGCTTAAGATAAAAATTTACCTTAAATATATTATTTTTATTGACTGATGTATTA
The DNA here is from genome assembly GCF_007990345.1 of Gossypium hirsutum. NCBI lineage: Eukaryota > Viridiplantae > Streptophyta > Magnoliopsida > Malvales > Malvaceae > Gossypium > Gossypium hirsutum. The sequence continues at coordinate 16,654,774 of NC_053445.1, read as the reverse complement.
ATTATACTTTTCTTTTACAGATCATCTTAATTAATGCACCTTCCAAAAATAACATCTAATTAAAGTATATTTTAATTAAAATAAATGTAATATATTAATTATAAAATATTTTTTTGGTATTTTGTTATTCAATTCATATAATTGTGATTATTCCTCCAGCAATTTTATTTTTAAATTTTAAATTATATTTTTATCATCATTACAATATATCTCATTATTATGTATTATAAAACATTTATAAAATAATAAATAATGATTACAAATATAAAAAATATATATCTTCGGCATAATTACCTAATATTTAATCAATCCTGGCACACTTCAACTAAGCAAACGCTTTATTATATAGTTTCTGTCCTTTTACTTTCTCCAGATCCAAGCAGTCAATAAAGAGAGAGAAAGATAGAATGAACTGATAAGCTGTATCTGTTCCCATCTGTTCAAAGAAAAAAAACTGACCTTTACCTCCTTGATTACTGTAAAAATTTACAAGGTATTAGCTTCCTTTTCTTTTATATTCGTATCGGGTTTTGGTTTTTCTTATTGTGCATTTATATCTTACAGCCTGTTTTCTTAATTGCACTGGAAGATAGAGAGAAAGACATGTCAATTGGGTTTTCTTTTTAACGCTTTGATACTGTGAATGTGAAAGAGAAGAAAGCTTTTTCCTTGGGTTTTGTGTTTTGATTATGGTTTTTCCATGACATCTTTTTGACTTCTCTTTTAGTTTTTTTTATAATAAAATATATCGTTGATGTCCTTTTCAAGCAATTGGTCAAACATGCAGTTACAAAGATTAGGGTTTTTCATATTTATCAGTCTTTCCATGGCGTTTTCAGGGATTTTTCCAGTCTGGGTTTAGGCAAAAGGATTTGGTTTTTCTTTTTTCTTTATCCCCTAAAAGGTGTGACCTTTTTTTCCCTTTAATAAACCCTGAGAATAGTGTGTTGAGTGAGTCTTGCATGGGCGTTGACAATAGAACAGCCTTTCTTCATTCTGTAATGCCTCGTCTCCCTTTAATTAATTTTGTTTTGATGTGTGGGTTGTCTGTCTGTTTGTTATTGTTTTAAAGATGGGTCATTTAACGGGGGTACTTACTTATTGTTGGTGCAGAAAAGAATGGCTAGTCATGGTGAGCTGAGGCTGATTGGAGAAAACTATGATCCTGGTTTTATTGGGATGATGAAGGAAGATGATGGTTATGGGAGTAGTGATGATTTTGAAGGTGCGTTAGGTAATGATCAAGATACTGCTGATAATGGAAGACCACCTAAGAAGAAGAAGAAATTCCATAGGCACAATCCACATCAAATACATGAGCTTGAATCGTACGCTTGCTTATCTTTTCCTTCTTTCAAGGATTATTTATTTATATTTTTGTACTTTGTTCATCAAATTTTGATGGGTTTATTGCATTTAATCTTTAGTTTCTTCAAAGAGTGTCCTCACCCTGATGAAAAACAAAGAAGGGAACTTAGTAGGAGGCTAGCCCTAGAGAGCAAGCAAATAAAATTTTGGTTTCAAAACAGGAGAACCCAAATGAAGGTATAATGATAATCTGTTTAACTGTGTTTAAAACTCGGGCTGGTATTGTTAATGATGACATTTTTTTATGGTTTAAATCAGACTCAATTGGAGCGCCATGAAAATGTATTTCTTAAACAAGAAAACGACAAGCTTCGAGCCGAGAATGATTTGTTGAGGCAGGCCATAGCTAGTGCCATATGCAACAATTGTGGGGTTCCCGCAGTGCCTGATGAAATCTCTTATGAACCTAGCCAGCTTATGATCGAAAATTCTCGATTAAAAGACGAACTGAACCGGGCACGTGCTTTAACAAACAAGTTCTTGGGCAGGCATTTGTCCTCCTCCTCCGCCAACCCTAGTCCTTCTCCTTCTCAGGGCTTAAATTCCAATGTGGAGGTTGTAGTAAGAAGAACTGGTTTTTGTGGATTGAACAATGGAAGCATTTCTTTGCCTATGGGATTTGAGTTTGGTCATGGGGCTACGATGCCATTAATGAACCCTTCTTTTGCGTATGAAATGCCATATGACAAGTCAGCCTTGGTGGATGTTGCATTAGCAGCTATGGATGAATTAATTAAGATGGCACAGATGGGTAATCCCCTTTGGATCAAAGGCTTTGGTGATGGGATGGAAACCTTAAATCTAGAGGAGTATAAGAGGACTTTCTCCTCTTTCATTGGCATGAAACCAAGTGGATTCACAACTGAGGCTACTAGGGAAACTGCCATGGTTCCCCTTCGCGGCTTGGCCCTCGTTGATACACTAATGGATGCGGTACGCCACCCATTTACTTCTCATCCCACACTTTTACATTATTTGATTATATTAATCTCACTTAGTGATAGAGATGGTGCTTTTGGTTGCTGCAAATGGTGGATTACTGTTTTTGTTCATTTAGTCTTAATGAAAATGATTATTATGACAACTTTGTCTGCTACTTTGTGAATAGAATCGTTGGGCAGAAATGTTTCCCTGCATGATTTCAAGAGCAGTAACCATTGATGTGCTATCAAGTGGTAAAGGTGTAACCAGAGACAATGCATTGCAATTGGTATTTTTTTCTCCTTCTATGCCTTCATCTTTTTTACACTTTTCAGCTTAGCTTTGGTCTTATGAAATATTGTACTTGCAGATGGAAGCTGAATTTCAGGTTCTTTCACCTTTGGTTCCTATTCGTCAAATTCAATTCATCCGGTTCTGCAAGCAGCATTCCGACAGTGTGTGGGCCATCGTTGATGTTTCTATTAATCTGAGCAATGCTGCAAATGCACTGATGTTTGCAAATTGCAGGAGGCTTCCTTCTGGATGTGTTATCCAAGATATGGACAACAAGTACTCCAAGGTAATTGCTAGTATACATGAAGGTGAAAAAAACAGCAAGTTCGATTGCCATCACTCTTCACTTGTGCTTTGCTAATCAGATATGGTAGAAACTTCACCTATGAGTATGAAATTTTAATCAAGAAGTTGCTTGATTGTTTATTCACTTCATCAGGGTACCCTCTTTCTAAGCTTCATCTAGTCATATCATGACAGATATTAGCTCATCATTAAACAATTTTACAATTTGAGATGAAGGGAAGAGATTCTAAAGCCTCTAGATGAGATGAACTAATGAAGTTTGGTTTGGTTTGTTATTTGTTGTGGAGAAGAATGCTTACAACTTGTTAAATGCAGGTTACATGGGTTGAACACTCGGAATATGATGAGAGCACAGTCCACCATCTCTTTCGCCCCTTACTCAGTTCTGGTTTTGGCTTTGGTGCACAAAGGTGGATTGCCACTCTCCGAAGACAGTACAGCAGCTTGGCACAACTAATGTCCCCTGACATCCACGGTGAAGACATTAATACAGGTTTTCCCTTGTTCATATGATATATATATCATTCTTTAACTCTTACAGATATAAAAGAATCCTCTTCTGATGCATGCTGCAGTGGGGAAGAAAAGCATGTTAAAGCTTGCACAGCGCATGGCATACAACTTCAGTGCTGGAATTGGTGCTTCAAGTGTGAATAAATGGGACAAACTTAATGTTGGTAATGTGGGTGAAGATGTAAGGGTGATGACTCGGAAGAATGTAAATGATCCTGGTGAGCCTCTAGGGATTGTTTTGAGTGCTGCTACTTCTGTTTGGATGCCGATAACACAGCAAACGCTGTTTGGTTTCTTGAGGAACGAACGGATGCGTAATCAATGGGACATTTTGTCTAGTGGTAGACCAATGCAGGCGATGTTCAGTGTCGCCAAGGGTCCAGGACAAGGCAACTGTGTTTCTATCCTTCGTGGTGCTGCAGTTAACGGCAGTGACACCAACATGCTAATTTTACAAGAAACATGGAGCGATGCTTGTGGTGCATTGATAGTGTATGCACCTGTTGACGCCTCATCAATCAGAGTGGTGATGAATGGTGGTGATTCATCGCATGTGGCACTGTTACCATCAGGATTTGCAATTCTTCCTGGCGTCCAAACTGATGGACCTTCAATGCAACCTGACATCGATGAGAATACTAGTGATGGATGCATACTTACAGTGGGGTTTCAGATTTTGGTGAACAGCGTTCCGACTGCCAAGCTAACAGTGGAATCTGTTGAAACTGTTAACCATCTCCTAACCTGCACAGTTGAGAAAATCAAAGCTGCCCTTTCGGTAACACAGCTGGGATCTGTTGAGTAAAAGTCGCAGCTAAAAGTTTATTAAATTAGTACAGAATGGAAAGAAAATGGAGGGGTTTCAAGTCAAGAACGAACCGCTTGTGGAGAAGCAATGCTTCATATTCATGCTTGGTTTTGGGCGTTCGGGGATTATTATTCTGGTTCGGGCATTGACTTGGTGGACCTGTGAGATTCTCAGCTCTTCATTTCTCAGTTGGCGAACTTTTTTTTGTTTGTTTGTTTAATTTAGTCAGTCATGTTTAAAAGACAAAATATAGATACAGCAAGCCTCGTCTTTTTACTTGTTCTTAAACATAAAGTTACCATTAAAGTTTGTATTATTTACATGCTTACCACAAGTGAATTAGTTAACCGTAATAAATTTCTAAAACAAGTTCATTTATTATCTCATGGGATGTCAATTAAAATAGGCTTAAACCATTATAGTTGGTACTAAATTTTTATTTATTTTATTATAAGTGATATTTAAATTATGATAAAATGCTTGGTACAAATAAAGTTACAGATTGACAAGTGTTTTATAAAAAATATATATTTGTCAATTTCTTTAAAAAAATACTCATTGTACCAAATACTTTGTTAAATTGTCTAAATATGTCATATTTTTTGTTAATTGGACAAATAGGAAGTTTTAGAGAGAGCATGAAAGCGTGTCCAATTGAGCGCGTGCACTGGTGGCAAGAAAATGTTAGTGGTTTTGTCTTTGAGTGCTTGGTCAATTTCTCTCCTACTCGCATTCGTTTTTTTTCATATCTTTTAAGCTGTTTTATTATTTTTAATTAATGTTTAGTATATCAAATTTCTTGGTTAAATAATAATGATTTTATCCTTAAGTCCCAAGTTCAATTCCTCTTTTTCTAAATAGATTTGTAATTTTTATTTTTAGGCTTCAAAACAATCCAAAAATATAAACTCATTATTCCATCATTTTTTAAGTAATTTTATATAGGATTTGAAATTTCCATTTTCATTTTTGGAAACCTAATTCATTTCCAAATTATTCCATTTCTCCAGTTCGGAGAAAACAATAATCATTCCTAAATGTTTCTAATTTTTCTTTTTCTATTAATTTTGTTCATTTTTATTCAAACACAATTCATTTCTGATTTCAATGAACTAGCGGAGGGACCAATTGGACATATGTAGTTGAGACTCAAATGATTTATATTTGAGTTCCAGCTTTTTGCCTATTACTTATAAACTTATTTAGTCACGAAGTCATTCCACTATAGTATCGTGACTAAGCTCTACTCAACGACATACCATTACGAAAACAACTACTCAGTACTCGTCCAATGACCTTGTCATAAGTGTGTTACCTTCATAGGATATCATTGATCTCTTTGATATAATATTTGCTCTCCCAATATGATCCTATTTTATCTCATGGTAACCATTACATCTTTCTTCATGAAAAGTCAATCACTATCAAATGGTAATCAAGTCATCCATCACAAAGACGGATAGCCCGTTGCCACGTCTACTTTTCATCAACCATGCAATGCTAATGAGAGGATATTATCTTCCCATGTTTTGGGCTATGAATCCCACTATTGTGAATGATGCTACATACTACAGAAGTTGTACACCCAGCACACCAGCTTTCGGTTCCTTATCTATTTGAACTTAGGCTTTTACTTACATCAAAGTGTACAAGTCACGCATACATAATTCGCCATCCACTCAGGATTTAGGTATGTCACACTATGAACGTTACAAGTTAATAAATCCATAAATGGATTTAGGATCTATTATGCTTGGGTCCTGTCTGGTGTACTGCCAGTCCAGTTAGTCAAAACTATGTCTCTATCTTCTAGGAGTCATCTGCTCTGATGCCCAAGACAAGACATCTCTCCTATTGGACTTGATAGACGCTAGATTAGTTTTTCAATCGATTTTCTATTTTCTGATTAGACTACGGACATTTTAGGTTCGTTTACTAATACAAGCCATCTTTCTGTACTACGATCCGACCACGTAATACTATTTAGTATTAGTTAAACATTTAGACAACAAATGAGCAACATTTACTTCTATTTTGCTTTGCGTGCAAAAACCATGTGAGGAAAATAATACAAAGTATATTTATTTAATTCATGAATAATTTTATTAATCAATCTATTCAGAAAAATTACAAGTTTACAAACAAATATACTACACTCAAGGCACCAGATCCAACAACCTTTACATCTTAAACATGTGAGGTCTCAAGTAAAGGAAAAGGTGAGCGGCGAATTAGTGGAAGTAATCCCCTTCTACAAAAAGTAAGATGAAATAAGAACGGGTTCGCCAGAATGACCAATCATGCTTGAAGGTCAGCACAATATGGAAATGTCAAGGGGTCCTTCGAGACTGAGGTTTGGATTGAAAGAGTCTTCCATGGAAGGTATACTTTAAGAATCCCTTGGGAAAATGGTTGAAAAGCTACCATAATGGTACCTGATGGGAAACTGACGAACAGTCAAGTCGATTTAAGGTCAACCATTACCCCAAGCAAAGGAAAAGTGAAATGTATGAAAGGAAAGGAAAGACAATAAGGATAAGACTCGCTGATATGATGAGATTTTTGGATCACTATCAAGTAGAGAGTCTGACCAGAGGAAAATCTTGTAGCAAGCCTAATAGCTAGGAGGATCGAGTGGAGTTTGCCACCCTGATATAGAACACTCACCATAAATGAGCAGGGAGTATTTATGTTTAAATTATTTTACATTGTTTACCCTCATATGGTAGAGTTTAAATATATGGACAGAAGAGGAACTCACTAAGTTCATTTGAACTTATAGGAGTTTGTATGATGTTTACCAGACAAGCGAGGAATCGAGGACTTTGAGGAGGGACCAGGCCAGACAATGTCGAGATCGAGGATCGCTGTTAGATCAAGTCATGCTCATGGGAAAGAGGTACCATTGGAGGCTTCTCCACAGGATCAATAACAACAAAGCCAAAAAGTATACTTAGAATCTGGATTTTTAGGACAAACATTCTTTAGCTAGATTTTAAGAGCTGAAATGTAAGCAAATAGTCTAATTTGAAATAGAAATGAATTAAAGAATTAAGCATTCAACAACTTAAGGCCTTAGTTGCAGGAATTATAATTATTATTGATTTTTTAGAATATTTTATTTGAGACTATTTTGTAGTAATTAAGTTAGCCAAACTAAGTATAGGTCCATTTGTGACATCCCATACCCAGATTTGGTGGACAGGTCAAGCATGGAGTGTTACAATTTGACTGGTATCAGAGCCATATGTTTAGCCAATCTTTTGACCTATAAGATTGGAAGGAAGTAACCCTGTATGCATGACGATCGAACTGGTAAGTCCCTCAAGTCCTCAGAATGGTTAGGAAAATATATGCGATATGTGGATGTATGTTCCTAGATTGGCGAATTGAAAGGTAGGTACCAATAAGTGAATATAGAAATTATGCGTAGAAAGTACGATTGAGAAATTGTGGTAGTGGAAATTCTAGTAGATGCATGCTAAAAAGAATAAAAGGAAACTATAAGTAGGAAAATGCGAGTAGATAAATTTAGAGAAAGGAAAAGTAAGTACATAAATTGAAAGTACAATTGATAGAGAAAGAAAAATTTAGTAGATAAAGAATACAAAAGAGGTATAGCCTTATTAGTAGCCAAGTAGGCAGTCGAGAGTAGATAAATGTAGAGAAAGGAAAAGCAAGTGCATACATTAAAAGTACAACTAATAGAGAAAGAAAATTTTATTAGATAAAGAATACAAAAGAGGTATAGCCTTATTAGTCACCAAGTAGGCAGCCGCGTCAATGGTATTCTGCTTCTTGGCTGATCTTTTGGAAGAAGTAGGAATGACCCCGCTAATCCTTAGGGATGTAGAACCCAAAGATGGCATTAGCAACTTTACGGAAGAAGGGTAGAGTTTGCATTGGAAATACCATGGTGGCAGATATATAGTTGGCCATAAGTTTGAAGCCTGGGGAAAAGAGTCCTTGTGTTAGGCATGCTCGGGGATTTGAGTGAGAATGATATGGAGGAAGGTATGTGTGGATGCCAGGGTTGGTGTTTGCCGAGGCTTGCAAGTCCCCATGCAGCTGCACTTCCACGACAGGTTGCAGTGCTCGCCCCTATCTTATTCGCAAGCCAGGGCTTGCATTTGAACCTCCGAGATGGGGAGGCAAGTGGGGCAGACATGGTTTCCCCACCATGTTATAGTAGGAGCCATAACGAACTAGATAAAAGGGAAAACCCTTTCTAGTTCTTGAAAAGGGCTCTCTCCATGTTCTGGGATGACTGGCAGTAAAGTTAGTATATATTTCCCAAAGGTAGAACTTCTCCTTGAGAAGAGGATAAAATAGCCAATGGAAGTGCATGGTTGACATTTCCCTCAATTCATGTTGAGACCACGAGTAAGGTAGGGAAAACAGATTTCTCGAGGCAACATGCAAACCTCCTTATAGTAATAGGCTTTTGAATCAGGAAAAGTAGTGGTGAAGTAAATTAGTTTTGGAAAATTTTAAACGATGGAATAGCAAAGGAAATGAAACTCCAGTAAGGAGTAATTAGGAGAAAAACTTTTACATGTTAAAAGCAACCATGTTAAAGTTATTTTTGTGAAAACATAAAACATAAAAAATTTAGTTTTTGAAAACATATATTAAAACATATATATTTGAAAAGCTCATTATTATTGAGTTATCGTCTTATATCATTAAAATGAAGAATTTGCAACATTAATTTTAATTATTTCTTAAAATGATTTGGATAAAATATTTTGCAATGGACTTTGAAAATACTTAGAAAAAAACTTAAATTTATAAGTTTATTAAAAATTAGATAAAATTATTAAAATATTTTATAACAACAATTTAAAACACTTATAAGTTCATCTATCATGCATGTGTGGTAGTTTATAAAATATAAGTAAAAACAACCCATAAATAGTCCATTATCCAATGTCAAAAATAACAACCCAAAAATTTTATTAACCATTTTATTTAATATTTCATTTGAGAGACCCCTCCATATGCTGATCCAAGTCCTACACTCGTGAATCATCTGAAAAGTTTATGAAAACTAAATAGTAAGCTAAAAAGCTCAGTGTGAAATTTATAACAAATTAAATATCAATAAACATATACACAATATACAAAATTACAATTTTTATGCACATGATTATGGAAATGCAATTTTGATGAAACCATTATGCAATTTCTTTTAAAACATTCTACCCATCACCGCTACACACCAAAAGGAGTTCCCAGAACTCATCCTTCCAAAACACACCAAAAAATGTGGATGAAGCCACCAAATTCACAGACAAGCTACTAGTACATATAGTTGTGGACAAAGCCACCAAATTCGCAGGCAATGTAACAACCTGAATTTTGGGCTAGTCGGAATAGTGGTTTCGGGACCACAAATTCGACGAGAAAAAAATTTTATTTTCATTATATTTTTATGGTCTACAATTTCACAAAATGATTTCATGAAAATTTCGTTCGAAAATTTTGATGTTTGGGCACTCAATTTAGTCAAAAGGACTAAATTCTAAAAAGTGCAAAAGTTGAGTTATACATGTTAGAAGTGTCCAATTGTTATGAAATTTTAATTTGGAGGTCCTTAAATGGTAATTAGACCATTGGTTAACTTGTTGGACAAAAATGGACAAGAGATAAGTGAAATAGGAAAATTTTAAGTTGGGGGCATTTTGGTTATTTAGTAATTAAAAGAATTAAAAAGGCCAAAATAGCCAAAAAATTGTCCATCTTCTCCATGGTGAACGAAATCAGCAAGGGGGGAAGCCATATTTAGTGTTTTCAAGCTTCCAAGCTCCATAGTAAGTGATTCCAAGCCCTATTTTTAATGTTCTTTATGTTTTCAGAGTCCCGGTAACTTGATTTAGCTTATTCTAGCAATAATTTAACCTAGAGTTCATATTTGGAAAGATACCCATAGGTGAAATGTGTTTATTTTGATGTTTTATGGTAGAATATGAAGCTTGAAATTATGTTAAATAACTTTTGCTAGCCGATTTTAAGTGAAAACGAGTAAATTGACATAATCGGTAAAAATACTTAATGTTCATAAGTAAGCATTAGAGTGAGAATTTGCTGTTGCCATAGAAGGGAAACATTTTCAGCATGTCATAAAACATAATAAAAAGGAATAAAGTTTAATTTCCGAGCCTAGGGGCAAAATCATAATTTTGTAAAACTTTAGGGGTAAAAATGTAATTTTTCCAAAATGTGATTTTTGGACTGGATTGAATAATGTGAGTGTTAAATAAGTTAAATGTGTTATTATAAGTTAAGAAAGACAAGGAATTGACTTTTATTAGTGAAAAAGGAAAAAAAATGAGAAAAAGTGAGAAATTTCCCGATTGAACATTCGGAATAAAAAGGGATACGAATGAAGTGACAGAAATGATCACATGTGTGGCATGGACTATGTGTAGGCCACTATGTGAAAGTGAAAGTGATGGTCACGTGTGTAGTACTATGTGCAGGCTATTACGTGTACCGGAATGATAGGTCGCATGTGTAGTACTATGTGCAGGCTACTATGCGTACCAGATAGTTTCGATCACGTGTGTATAACTATGTGCAGGCTACTACGTGTATCGAATGGTAATGGTCACATGTATAGTACTATGTGTAGGCTACTATGTGAACCGAACATCATTGATTAGTAAAGTGGTGGCTATGTGCTGATTCCACCGGACATCATTGATTAATAAGGTGGTTGCTATGTGCTGAATCCACCGAGTATCTGTTATTATTCCGAAGTGTTCATCGGGAAATTGACTAAGTGAAAATACATGAGATCATGTAATGATTAAGTGTGATTGAATGATGAATATATGTGTGGAATTGAATTGAATAATGATTGAAAGTGAAAAAGTGAAATTATGAAAAAGTAAAATTAGCAACAAAACAGTTTTGGACAGTAACAATAGTGTGGCTTTAAAAACTCACCAAAAATGGTGTAAATTTAATTTGAGAGTGAATAAGATATGAAATGAAAGCTTAATGAGTCTATTTTTACATAAAAGAAACAGAGAAAGAAAAAGAGTTATATATTTTTAGATATTTGAATTTTAGTGAGGCAGGGTCGGATTGATTTCGGAATCCCATGTCCTGACTTTGGAAAATAATTGAAAATTGTAAAAAAAATTATGAGTTATAATTTATATGATTAGAATCCCTAATGAGTCTATTTTCAAAGGAAATAAACGTAAATATCATATTAATTCTGTACAATGAGATAATTTATTTTTAGTGAAGAGAGGTCAGAGATGTTGAGTAGTGAAATAGGTGTGACTTTAAATAATAAACTGTACTAATTGGATAAGAAAAAAATTCTGAAAATTTTTTGGTAAGAATATATGTGAGTCTAGTTTTGTAAAAAAACCAAAACTTAATTCGGAGCTCTGTAGCTCCAGATAAAAATAATTTAGTGACTATAACTCAACTAGACAGCTTTGAATTTACGTATAAGTGAATAGTGAAATTATGTATAATGCTATTTAAGCATGTTATATACATAAAGGATGTGGGATGGAGAGGAGGAGGAGGAAAATAAAGTATATGAATGAATTGTGTATAATTGGTTAAATGTCTTATTATAATCGATAAATGTTGAAATAGGAGTGATGCTTATATTGGTGCATTACTGGTCATGGTAAGCTCATGAGAGAAAATAAAGTTTCATAGCATATGCGTGTGGTATATTTGGCATGAAATGATGTCATGAGTGGCTCATGAATTAACTCATGTTGGTAAGTTGATGCATAATTATAGTATTCAAATATATACATATTTGTAATATTTTTCTATGTGATTCGGAAAAAGGGGAATAAATAGCATACTGAAAATTCGGCCATGGTGCTAGTTTATGTTATAGGAGTGTTTTTTGGCATATCTTAAGTAATGGAATGTTATGAATTTTGAGATTATTTTTCTAGTTAAATAAATGAAAAATAAATTGATTGCGTATTCATAATTTTGACATATGCTTGGTATATGAAACGTAATAATATATGATTTAAGTATTCGAATGACATGGATTTGATGGTGATAAGATTCGAACATTGAATTCATGAAGCACAGGTGATGTATTATTGTTGTGTGATAGCTTGGTTTGAGAAATTGGTTAGGTAAATGGTAAGTGAAAGCATTTATGGATATAGAAGAAAATTTGGAGTGAATATGAAATTTAGCTCAATTAAATGATTTCATCAATTAAACATTGTATATACCAGAATGTGTTAGTGAATTACATATTCGTAAATTGACATTCAAAGTTCAGTTAGTGATATATGAAAATAACATTAAAAGATTTATGATTGTGATTAATATTGATTTTGACTTAAAGTGGATTCTTCAATATTGGATTGATTTAACGGATATATTGAGCATATGAATGGGTATGTATTGGGCCTCGTAAACTCTAATTAGCGACTCGAAGATAATAATTTGAAAGTTTTTAATTTGGATGAAATTTTATAACTCGGTTTAATATGTTTATAAGTGTATTTATTCTGGTAATGCCTCGTACCCTATTCCAGCATAGAATACGGGTAAGGGATGTTACAATGTGACATCACCAGATTTGGCCCTAATGTTTAGGCCGAGTTTGGGGTGTTACAGGCAAGCTGCCAAAACATGTAGGTTGTGGATAAACCACCAAATTTGAAAATTATTACTACCACATCTTATTCTTTATACATGTTTCAACCCCATGTAACACATTGTGGCAAACAAATCACATAGCAAATCAGTAAACATGATAATAATGCTTTCATGTACATATAAGTTTCAATACCCATGGTAATCCATGTTATTATGATAATCAAATAGCCATGATTTTTGCACAACATGAGACTAGAAAGTGTTTTTCAATACATAACAATATTTATCACATCTTATAATAAAAACTCAAGTAAGACTAAACTACCTTATAACCACAAAGTCATTCACTTGAAATAACCAAATATTATGCTTTCATTTGTGTAATAGATCGATAATTTATAGTCAGTTCCTTACGTATTTAACTTGTATAAAATGCACACCTTTTGCAATTTGAATCGTAAATCCTACTAAATCTTGATCACTTCCAATCCAAGAAAATATGAACTTTGATTCGCACCTAAAGAAACCACACATGAGGTTAGAATTCTGTTATCTCCAATAAAAGAATTTCCCAAATAAAATCATCTACTAACTTATAAAACTTACTCCTTTATTCCAAGATGAACACTTCTAAAGTTGATGACTTTAGTTGGTGTGAGGATCTAGTTTAATGAAAAGATTGAGTGAATTGAATTAGTTTTCATGAAAAGGAAATAAAATAGATGAGATTATAAATAAAAATTAAAATAAGAAATGAAATATACTTGTTACCCAAATATTGACAAATACGTCAAAAGTTGAAGTAGTCTTCAAGAGGAACTTTAATGTTTTGGCAATGGACAAGTATTAAGATCTTCTAAGTGACAATCAAAAGAAATAGAAAAAGACATAGTTGGTATTGTGTTTGGTTGTCACTTGAATTAAATTAATTATAGAATTAATTTAATTGGATAATCAAATATCGAACACATTATGTACAAGGTTGTTGTACGCATAATGAGAACATGAATTTGGTTAGTATATAAATTCAAATAAATATATAGTTTACTAAAATCATTATTATAATTAATGTAATTATAATTTTCAGTTTAAAACATAGTTATATTTACTTAATATCTAGAAACCCTAAAAATAGATATAAAAATCCTATTTTTTCTTTGCTTGGGGTCTAGCAGCCGTCAAAGTAAAGTTTTTTTTTCTAAAATAGTTTTGGGGATTCCTTCCATTCATTGTCAACTGGGTGGATTACGTAGAGGCTGGAGTCACGATAGATTGCGGCTTGGTTCGATAGTAGATCAGATTACTTGTTGTTGAGGCATTGTTGTCTACTCAGAATAAAGATTTGATAATTTCGAAACCTTTATTTCACCCCATTCGTTCCTAACACATGGATCCATGGTTAGGATCGCCGAATGTTATAATTTTCTGCTACGCCATAGGGGTGCTGATGTTCCAATACTATGAACCTTGGTAAGATAGGAATATTGATGAAGGAGGCTGGGATTACTCATAGATTGTTTACAACTATATGAAAATTCCATGGCATTACTATGTTAACTATTACTGCTCGATTGGGTTAGTCAATGGCTTACCTTTGTCGAAAGCAAAGCCTAATATCACTCATCCTAAATTATCTATATGTCTATAAACTAAGGATTTATGACCATAGTATTGGTGCAACCCTCTAAATCGTATAAGAAAAGACTTTATTTCTAGAGTTTTCACGAGTGTTTAATTCAACACTCACATATAGTACTCAACTTCGATCTAGGTACCATAACCCTATCGGTATTAAGCCACCTTAAGACTTATCAAGCATTTGTCAACACTCAAACAAGCATAAATAAACATAACCTTTGAATAAAATAGTAACATTAATTGCAATAATTCTAAGTATTAATTAAAGTTTAAACATTACTCCAAGCAATCCCAAGCCATAATAAGTTAGCTCATTGCTGGGCTACACAAAGTCAACACTACAGCAAAATAGGTTTTTAGTGGCACTTTTTGAAATGTTTGGATAAAAAACGCCGCTATAGATCGAGCATTAGCGACGCTTTTTGAAAAACGTCGCTATAGATCACGCATTAGCGGCACTTTTTAAAAACGCCACTATAGGTCGAGCTTTAGTGGAGCTTTTTGAAAAATGCCGCTATAGGTCGACCATTAGCACCACTTTTTGAAAAACGCTGGAAAAAAATTAAGCATAACCCATCGTTTTATGTTGAGATTTAATGGCATTAGCAGTGTTTTTCAAAAAACACCGCTATAGATCGAGCTTTAGCGGCGCTTTTTTGAAATCGCTGCTATAGGTTGATCATTAGCGACGATTTTTTAAAAACGCCGCAAAAAATTAAACACAACGCTGTCGTTTTATGTTGAGCTTTAGTGGCATTAGTGGTGCTTTTTGAAAAACGCCGCAAAAAATATTTTATCTGTTTCAACTAGTTTATTTACTAATTAAAATACAATTTTAAATACAATTTATATTTATATGATTTATATTAATTAAAATATTAAATAATTTATTATATAATTGTAAAAGATATAATATTAATTTTAAAATATTAAATTAAGTACTAATTTTAAAATATTAAATTAATTATCATTACAGTTTAGGGTATATGGTTTAGGGTATTGGTTTAGGGTTTAAGGTTTAAGAGTTACTATTTTAAGGTTTATGGATTATGGGTTTAGGGATTATGGGTTAAGGGTTGGAGTTTAAGGTTTAGGGGTTAGGGGCTTAGGGTTTATGTTTTATGATTCAGGGTTTAAGGGTTAGGGGTTAGGGGTTTAAGGTTTAGATTAATTAGTATTTTTTAATTTATATATTAAATAATTTCTTATATAATTGTAAAAGAGATAATAGATAAACTATTAAAATTATGATTATAGTTTAAATTATTTAAGAAATAATAGATAAAATTTATATATATTAAATGGTTTAGGATTTAAGGTTTACTTGAAATTTGTTAAATGATGAAATTTTATACAATCAATTAATGTTTTTATATTTAAAAATATTTAATCTAAACCATTTGATATATTTAAATATTAGATTTTAAAAAACATTGATAAATAAATAAATAAAAAGTAGCAGATTGATATGGATAGGTAACTATCTATTTTGGATAGGACCAAATTATAACAAATAAAAATGAAATATAGAAACTAAAATCATTCCAGATCGAACATCTAGCCAAATAGTTATATTTTAGTTAGGAAGAAATATCTCTAATAAAATGAAGATTAGATTAGAAAAGAATAATATAAAATCATGATTAATGTCTCAATCTTTAATAGAAATTTGATATGTGAGAGATTGATTGGTTACATTGGATAATTCTAACTTAATAATTAATTACAACCATTTAATCATTTGTTTTCTTATTAAAATATACGATATTTATTTTGAGAGTACTTGGTTTTTTTTTATAAAAATCCAATTTATAAAAATAGTAATAATAAATGTTTTATAGAATCACCTAACTAATAATTTTTCGCAGACAAAATAAAAAAATTTTAGCAGAGCAAAACAGTGTCGTTTTGTTCAAAATGAAATGATTTTTTTGCAAAAATCATTTTACTTTAAAAAATATTGCGCGGTTTTATCCCCACATTTCCCTCTAAACCCTTAATTTCCCCCTGTAAAATCGATATGCTCAAAACACCCTTTAGGTTTTTTGCATTTATTTGTTTGATTCATTAATGTTTGATTGCAGATTAGTAGGGATTCAATATGGATTTCTGTTAATGTTTTTGATTACGTTCTGTTTGTCAATTTCCATTGTAAGATAGGGGTTTAGAGTTTAGATTAATTAGTGTGAAAAATATATGCTAAAAAATTGAAATATTATTATTTAAAATATTTTAAAGTTTTTTGAATATATGACGGATTGTTTTTTAATTTATATATTAAATAATTTCAAATTTTAAAGATTTCAAATTTTAAATAATTTTCAAGATTTTAAATTTTATCTAATTCTTTTAAATATTAATTAAAATTTAAAAAATTATTTATTTAAATGAAAAAAATTAAACTATTATTATTTAAAATAATTTTAAAATTTTTTAAATATATAACTGATTGTTTTTTAATTTATATTGTTTTTAATTTATATATTAAATAATTTCAAATTTTGAAGGCAGTAGTAGCGTTTTTTCATAAACACCGCAAAAAATTATTTTGTTCTAATCAAAACGGTGCGGTTTTGTTGACTTTTTTAGTGGCGTTCGTAATATGAAAATCCAACGATGAAAATCCAACACAAAGCAGCTCGCGACTCCATCAGCATATCAGACAGCAAGCGTATTCCCAAAACAAATACTAGAAACCCTGCTCCCAAATAGAAGTTTGATTGAGCTCTCTCATGGCGTTTTCTACCCGTCTCCTCTACAAATCTCGCCAGGTCTTTCGTCTTAACTCCAGATCTCCATTTATGATTTCTCTAAAATTTCCGCTTTAAATTCGAACCTTTACTTTACTTTTTTTTGTCATTTCAATCTTTATGATTTAAAAGGTTCGTTTCTCGTTTTTCAGATTATTCAAGTTTCGTTTATTTCATTTGTGGATCTGTTATGCGAACTTGAAATTTGATGTTTAGATTATACTTACAGATTTAGCTAAAAATTGGAAGTCATTTGTGTTAAATTGCCATTTTATATTATGGGATTTCATCTAATATTTTATGAGAAAATGTTGGAATAAAAGTTCCTATATTTTTTTTTCCGAAAAAAATTGTAAATATCAAGCACGATTTCAGCAACAAGCCCACAACAGCTAAAAGAAAATTTATTACAGAATCTAGCATACATTATTTTTATTTTTTTGATTTTATGTTATTAATTTTACTAATCGGCGGTATAATATGTTTTTTTTGTCTTTGATGTTTGGCTGAGATATTGCATCTTTTAGAAGTATATCTTTGGTGTTGTAGCAATTGGGCATGAAAGGGTGTCGCACAGCTTGAACATTCAAATAAGCGCAGAGTCTAGCTATTTATGATGTTACTATTAATGTTACTATTAATGTCCTTAATCATTGATGTTATTTTGTGATACTTTTAGTGTGCTATGTTCACATGTACTCATGTATCTGTGTGGATACGCATACTATCCGATATAGGTATATATATATTTCTTTTTTTTTTTTCTTTTTTTTAAAGTGTTTCATGTGTTTAGAGAGTTATTATTTACTGTATAGGTATATATATACTGTCCTTAGTCTCTTTGATGTTTGGCATTTTATGTTTTAATTGTGGGTATTGATTTCTATTTATTGTCTTTATAATTACTACTTAATTTTTGTGTGTTTTTAAAAATATATATATACACTGATTGGAGACCACTTGTTTTACATTTGTTTCTCTTTACTGGATAATGCTTTAGTTTGCATGGTGTCTTTAGTTTTAGTGAATTTTAAAACATTAAAGAAAGTCAACGGGATAATTAACCAAAGCTTCGTTATATCTATGCTTGTTTAATTTCACTTTTATGAATGTTAGGACTGGAAAATTTTAGCATATGGCCGTTTATGGCTTTATGAACTTATGCTTTTAAGTACTGCACGTTCATTTTGATTGGTTTGTTTGATTTTGAGGCAAATCAAAGAATTAAAAACTCCAATGAGATGAATGTTTAGATTTAAAAAAAAAAGTTATATTGTGAATTAAACTCCTATGAGATCAATGTTTAGATGAATGTTTGGATTGGGGGCATAATTAAACTTTATGGTTGAGGTTAACATGATTCTCTTCAAGTCTAAAGAAAAGTTTAAAATTTTCAATACAAACAATTTGTCAGTCATATTGCCCTAACATGTTAGAACTGTCTATTTGGATTAGTACTAACAGTCAATGTTACAGGTGGGTCAACCTGAATGCTATCAAGAGGCTTGTGGAAGCTGATGTACTCAAGATGGAGATCATTCCAAACCCGAAGGTTTGTATTGTTGGAACGACGACATCCCTACGGCGCAGTGGAAAAATAAAACATCCGGCGAACCTAACCATGGATCCATGTGTGAGGAATGAATCGGGGTGAAATAAAGGTTTCGAAATTATCGAATCTTTATTCTGAGTAGACAGCGACATCTCGGCAACGAGTAATCTGATCTACTATCAAACCAAGCCGCAATCTATCGTGACTCCGGCCTCTACGTAATCCACCCAGTTGACAATGAACAGAAGGAATCCCCAAAACTGTTTTGGAGAAGACTTTGCTTTGACGGCTGCTAGACACACCAAGCAAAGAAAAACAGGATTTTATATCTATTTTTAGGGTTTCTAGAAATTAAATATATATAACAATGTTTTTAAACCGAAAATTATAATTACATTAATTATAATAATGATTTCGGTAAACTATATATTTATTTGAATTTATATACGAATCAAATTAATGTTCTCATTATGCGTACGACAACCTTGTACATATAATGTATTCGATATTTGATAACCCAATTAAATTAATTCTATAATTAATTTAATTCAAGCGACAATCAAATACAATATCAATTATGTTTTATTCCGTTTATTTCAACTATAGGGTGTGACCCTGTAGGTTCTTGTAACGTTAGCAGTAATGCTAGGATGATTCCAAGTTACAAACAATGAGTGGTACCTAGCAATGCATCATTGCTACCTAAGTCATAAGAAATCATGATTCGACATAACCTTTTTATAATTAACCTTTCATGCAATAATACTTAAGTCCTTTATCTCTGGATTGGACACAAGTCATGGAATAGTCACACTTGCATAGTTCATTCCATGTTCCTTGATATCTTAAGTAGACTATAATATACAAATAGGTATGACATCTCATATCAGCTTATTTGAGCATGGCCATGCATTTCTAGTCTCACTCAATCAAGTGGCTTAAGATATTACTCCCATTATGTAGGAGGGACCTATTCTATATCGATCAACCATATGCCTCTACACAAATCGTGGTATATCCAACATCAGCCTTTATAGGACAACCAGTTACGGTGTACGTTTGACTGTATCAAAATATACAACTCACGATGTTGAGATTATGATGATCTCAAGTTTGAGGATCATATACGTATTAATCACTATGAGTAATGTTGTGACAATTACATAATAATCCAAGAAACATACTCATAACGGGTCAGTCCAATATGTTGTTCTCTAACACACATATTCATGCATCGATTTTGACATTCCATATTAATGACAACTCTTTATCATCAATCAACTACATGTTAGTCTTAATGCATTATTGTTGTCCTAGCCAACAATAATACTTGACTAAGAACCTTGTAAGAATAATCATATTCGCAGGACATTATTATAAAACAGTTTATTTATACACATAGAAAAAAAACTAAAATAATAATGGTAACGTCTTATATTAATAAACATGATAAATCAAGTATAGTATTACAACCATCTCATGATTGATCTTTGGGCATACTCTAACATGTATCACTTTCTTACCATGTCATCTCTGGTTGATTTCTGATTTCTAAACTATAAAATTGGCTGCAGGAGGTCAATGGAATCAAGGTTCTTCAACTGGAAACTGTAGTTGGTGCAACAATTAGGGTATAAAATTGTACCAATTACGGTTATGATGTATTAAAATGTAAAAATATTTGTCTAACCATGTGTTTTCCTTACGTGATTAAGTTCTTTGATCATGCTATTGGTATCAACATACCTCGATCGCGATTCCTTATACGTCTTGTTCATGAATTTCCATTTTAGTACGTCTTCAAATTAAATTATACATTTCTAAATTGTATTTGTGTCCTTTTTATAAAATTTTAATTCTAATTTTATTTTTTACTATCTTTAGTAGTGTTTTTGGTAAAAGCGCCGCTAAAAGTCATGTTCTTTAGTGGCGTTTGTGGGGAAAGCGTCGCTAAAGGTCATGTTTTTTAGTGGTGTTTTTTTTCATATAAACGCTGTAAAATATAGCGACATCGTCTATAGCGGCGTTTTTTGCGGTGCTTGTAAAAACACCGCAAATAGTTTTAGCGGCGCTTAAAGGCCTTAAAAAACGCCACTAAAAGTCTGTTTTGCTGCAGTGCAAGTTTTTTTTTAATCATCAACATCCCGAATAATTAGTTTAAAATAGAAAAATTATAACAAAATTGCAGAGGAAGGAACTTGGGTATAAAACACAAAGTTCAGGCTCGGCTAGTTGCTATTTTGTGAACTTTTTCCCTAATTGTGAGATGGATTTTCGTCACAGTTCATGCATGTCAGGGGGGACCACCTATTGAATACTTCAAGCACTAGCTTTGTTTGTCTTTTCCTCCTTTGCATTGCCATGGCAACCTCTTGAAATGCCTCGGTAAACCTTTATTTCCTACTAACCTTCTTCCCTAAGCCTGCTAGTCAACCACATAACCTTCCTACAAGGAATCAGAAGTAAAAAATACCATAACATAACCACCAGGCCAATTTTTAATTTGCAAGCACGATTACTACAATAAATGATTATGAATAACCTAAAATGAAGCTAGAATTACTTAAGTGCAAGAAATTAACTAGGTCTCAGAATATGATTTATAACTCTTTTTAAGAGTTATCACACCCCCAAACCTAAGTTATTGCTTGTCCTTAAGCAATGAAATGCAGATTAATAACTAATGCATGTTTTAGTATACTTCACTGCTTGTAATCGTATTGTCAAGTTGATAAAACATTGCTAACTTTCAATCCTCAGAGCACCCTTCACTTAATGTGGTGTGCAGTTTGTTCAATCAAAGCTCATTAAATTTAGAAATGCAAGAACTTTTCCCTAAAATCAGAATCTCCTTGTGTGCATTGTGTGCATTAGATTGCATTTAATCAATTCTTAAAAATCTAAAATAAAAATTCCTGCCGTATCCCACTATTATTACTTTCAATATTTTAACAGTAGCTAATATTTCTCCCACTTATAGCATTGCTCTTCACTTTTAGGAATTCATCTCATCACAAATGCCTTTCTACTTGGAAGTAAAGATGGAGAAAACACCAAACTCCCAAGCTTCTTAGCACAGTCATGATTTGAAATTATTTTTCACTCATTTTCCAACTACCTTTCTACTTAGAAGTAAAGATGTAGCAAACACCAAACTTCCAAACTACTTACCAGTCTTCTATAGCGGAGTGTCCCGAAATTTGTTTTAAAGCACTCCTATCTGAAACTTTTTATTTTCTTCCCAAAAGTAAAGATGGAGCAAACGCCAAACTCTTGGGTTACTTTATGCTACAGACATTGGAGGCTAAATTACAACTTACTTAGCAATTTATGCTTCAGGGAGTTTAATTTTTCATTTGCTACTCTTGTTCATTTCAGCTCAATAACTTTTTAAAAGCTGTGAGTTTTACTCCAAAAATTATTTCAAGATCAATAAAGATTGAATGAATAAAATCTAAGTGTCATCAATATGATTGAGACTTCTAACCTTAGGGGTCAATTCTATTCATTTCCTTTCTATGTTCACACAAAATTATAGACTATTTTCATCATTAGACATCACTAAATTATCTATCATGTAACCAACTCGACAATGCTATAACAAACAACTCAACATATTTACCCAAAATGCATGAAATGAAAATGCTATGGCAATTTAATATATTTACTCAATAAAATGCATGTTGCACCTCCAACCTAGGAGATGTAGTGTTCCCAATGCATGAAAATAAAAATAACAAAATGTCTTTGTTCAAAAAAAAAGCAAAATGTAATAAAAATTACTCCCTTTTTCACATGCTTGGTTGATGATGGTTGTGGTACTTTACTGCCTCCGAGTCGACTTCCTTATAATTTGATTGTATCTTGGCTTTCATTTAAGTGATTGAAGATGTGGATTCCTCTTCCTTGTCTGTCTCAGTGATCTCATTAATGAGATGGTCGATTTCTCAATCTTGAGCGGACATGTCTTCTACTAGTTTAGGTTGAACAGCTTCTTTACCTTTCTCAGATGCTTCAACAGTAGGGGTGGTTTCCTTTTGTGCTGCTTCCCCACTCTCGATGGTCAAGGATTTTCTTTTCTCTAACTCCTCTTTGCTTGTTTTTCCTTTTTTAGCTTTGTCTTCCTTAGTTGCGAACTTTTCCTTTTTGGATGGAACTTCAACCAACTCTCGTTTAGCACAACCAGCTTTAGGAAATGGTAACAATTCTTTGGGGAAGGCAGGGAAGTCATGTATTGGTCTGGTGAAGTTGTATTGTAAAGCTCTCTTTAGTAAAATATCACGAGTCTGCACATAGGACTAGTATAATGTCTGCAATTCCTCGGACTGTGCCATTGATTTAGTAGCCTGATATTGTTGAACTTCAACCAGGGACATGTGTTGTTCCAACTGCTCTAATGAACACAACACACGCTTCTCAAAAGGTATTTGGAAAGTAGAGGCTCCTATTTGGGCAAACTACTTGGCAAGGGAAGTAGGTGCACTACCTTGCTGATGTGGCCTTGGTGTTTCTACACCATGGATTGTGGCTACAATAAATCGAGGCATCCCACCCTTATTAGGAGTAACATATCCATTAGCATGCAAGGACACTTGAGTCATCCTACAAAGACCTATGATGAGAGAAGGGAAACTCAAGCTTTCCGCATTCTTATCTACGCATCGGTGCACTTCATGAAAAATCACTCTTCCAGCATTGATTTTCTACCCATGATTATGGAGTGTAACAACAAGATTCATTCTTTCAACACTGCAGCATTGTGAGTAGATGGCATTATCCAGCTCTTTAGATAATGATACCAGACTTTTTCAATGGGATTCAAAGTGATTCTTTCAATCGTGTGACAGTCTTGACTTGAAATAATCCACCTAATACCTTTGACACATAAATCCTTCAACACCTGGTTTAGACCTTCTACAGTGATGTTTTCGGTGAATGAGGTGTGCTCATCCTGAAAAACAACCAACACAAGTTGGGCATTGATGTTGTCTTCATCCAAGGGAACCAATTTTCCTTTTACATAGATAAAGGGGTTATCGGGGGAATTTATATGGGCATAAAATTCCTGAACTAGAGGACATCATCTAGGTGCAAGTAAAAGATTTCCCATCCATGCTTCTCCATAATAGACGAGACTGAGTCGTCGTAACCTATATAGGGCTCACCCTTAGACACAAATCCTTGTTCAAAATAGGCGGGTCTTTTTGCTATGTTGGTTTCATATTTTAAAGCCTCAACGTTAGTGAAAAATGTTTTAGGTTAGGTGGTGCCTGCTTGAGAAGACTCAACACCTTTGGAAGCATTTTTTTTACTCTGGCCATGGATGTAGTAAAACAAAAAGGATTGAATGAAATGAAGTTGAATATCGACAAAGAGAGGTAAGGTAAGGTAAATGAGGTGAATGAATAAACAATGAGTAAGTGCAGGTCAGTGGAAGAGTCATTAAAAGTTTTAAAGACTTAATGGAGGTAATGGAGTAAACGACTCAATAAAATTATGGTGTAAGTATCTAGAAAACTTGAGGGGAAAAATAAAAAGAGTTTTGAAGGGAAACCCTAGGGTGACTTAGCCCTAAATAAAAAAAAATTGTTCTTGGGCCTTTGAAGTAACCTTAAAGTGCTATCTATGCACATTATTTTTCATTGGACTTGGTGGATTGTTCAGTTACTTACCCCTTAAAGTTGCAGTTCACTTTTGAATTGCCATGACAAACTTATAATATCTCTATCATTGCTAGTACCCTTGTTTTTCCTTTGAATTTTTTGCAAAGTCTGCACACTACAAAATTAATAACCAAAGTTGAAAATGACATTGGATAATTGAAGTAGAAATGTAAAAACCAAATTAAAGTAAATAACTAGGAAAAGAATAAAAAGATAGAGAAAAAGAAAAGAGATGTTGAACTTAATTATCTTTAAGATCAATGGCTTGCTTGTCTCAGTCCACTTGAGCACCCAAATAGTTCTTTAAACATTGGCCATTAACCTTAAAAGTTGCTCCATTTTTTTTGTCGTAGATGTCAACTACTACTCCATGAGGATAAGTCTTGATTACCTCAAAAGGACCTGACCATCTTGACTTCAGCTTGCCTAGAAACAACTTTAGTTGTGAGTTAAACAACAACACATTTTGCCCATATTCAAATTTCCTAAGCATAACCTTATTGTTGTGCCATCTCTTCGCTTTTTTTTCCTTATAGATCCTAGCATTCTCATAAGCCTAAGCTATGAATTCCTCCAATTCAATCACTTTTAACTATCTTTGATGTCCAGCAGTTGTCCTATCCATATTCAACTTTTTAATAGCCCAAAATGCCTTATGCTCTAACTCAACAGGAAGGTGACATGGCTTTCCATACACAAGCTTAAAAGGTGACATTCCTAATGGTGTTTTAAAGTCAGCATGATAAGCCCACAAGGCTTCGCCCACTCACAAAGACCAGTCCTTTTGATTTGGATTCACTACCTTTTCCAGGATCTATTTAATCTCCCTATTAGAAACCTCAACCTGTCCATTTGTTTGTGCGTGATAAGCTGTGGAAATTTTGTGCTTTACCCCATACATGTTCAAAGCATTAGCAACCAATTTACAGTCGACGTGTGACCCTTCATTATTGATGATTGCTTTAGGTGTACCAAATCTAGTGAAAATGTTCTTCTATAGAAATTTCATCACAGACTTGGCATCATTAGTGGGGTGGGCTACAACATCTATGCACTTGGAAACATAATTGAATGCTACTAGAATATGTAACACCCCGAACCCGAGACCGACACCGGAGTCGGACACGAGATGTTAACAGACTTTGAAAAATTTTTCCAGACACTGCCCAGTCTGAGTACTAGTCACTTCAAAAATCATATCTTGAGTTTCGCAACTCCAAAATAAGTTTTGTGATTTTTCCCTGAAACTAGACTCATGTCCCCACCTATGTATTTTTTTCTAGAATTTTTGGTCAGGCCAATTAGTACAGTTTATTAGTCAAAGTCTCCCATGTTACAGGGGTCGACTACACTGACCTTTTCCCATTACGACTGGGATATCTCTCTGCACAGAGCTTCAATACTGATGCCGTTTGTTCCTATGGAAACTAGACTCAGAGAGGAATCCATACATATATGGTATGACCCCTAATTATCTCTGGTCAATTTATAGTGAATTTCCAAAGGCGGAACAGGGAATCCAGAAACTGTTCTGGCCCTGTTCCACAAGAACCCGAATATCTCTTTCTGTACTCTTCCTATGATTGTTTCGTTACTTCCATATGAAAGTAGATTTATCAAGGTTCGATTACATAATTTATTCACTATTTAATTCCACTCCTACGAATTCTTGTGATTTTTCCAATCCACACCACTGCTGCTATCAGCTTCTGTTTTCAAAGTAAACCTTACCTAATTTGGGGTTTCATGGACCAACTAGGGCCTTGTCATACATAAGCCCACATATGATCATACTTAGCCATTCTAGTGGCTGATCATTTGCTCAACACTTCCATTCCAACTATAGTTACATCATGAAACCATCTATACATTCATAAATACGAATGGTCTAATGCCATACTCCACTTCTACAAGCCATTTTCGCATGGCTGTACACTTATACATTTCATAAAGTACTCGAAAGACAACAATGGGTAGTCCTATACATGCCATATCAAAATCCAACCAAAATAGTACCCAAAAGAGCCTTTGATAGTGTGGGCGACTTCGACTTCAAGATCCCGAGTCCGATAGCTGGAGAACCAAAAATCTATAAAACAGAGGAGCAATGTAACGAGTAAGCAATTTATGCTTAGTAAGTTTGAGCAAGGAATTCCAGCATGCACAAAGAATAGCACACATTTAGCTAAACGGAATATTTCATAATACGCAATTTACCGAAATCAAACTTGCTTCGCAACATTAACAACCCTTATGTACATACACAATAAACTAACTTGGCCGAAGGCCGGTAGCTCGTTTATCAACTGAGCGAACATTTATTTGTAAGGGCTCGATTAAATTCAACACATACGTAACATATCCCCATATTGGGATGTTTTTCGAGTATTCGCTGGAATTTTACAGCAAGCTCATTCATTACCAAATCACGTACCTTCGGGATTTAACCGGATATAGCTCCTCGTTCAAATGCCTTCGGGACATAGCCCGGTTTTAGTAACTCATACAATGCCTTCGGGACATAACTCGGATTTAACAACTCGCACGAATGCCTTCGGGACTTAACCCGGATTTAATAACTCGCACGAATGCCTTCGGGACTTAACCCGGATTTAATAACTCGCACGAATGCCTTCGGGACTTAACCCGGATTTAGTATCTCGCACAAAGGCCTTCGGATCTTAGTCCGGATATATTCGCTTAGCACAAAGCCTTCGGGACTTAGCCCGGACAGCATTCAATTAATCATGCACATCTAACAATAATTCATGGTACATTCATATTTCATTTTCGTTTACGAAACTCAAACACAAGGCACATATTGTCCTTGCACATTCGGCTCAATAGCCACACATAGAGCATGATTTAATCACATCGAAATTTAAGCTCTCTTACTCAAGAACTTACCTCGGGTGTTGTCGAACGATTCCGCTAGCTATTCAACCACTTTTTTCCTTCCCTTTTTCGGATTTATTTCCCCTTTGCTCTTTAGCTTAATCAAACAAATAAATTGATTTCATCATTTAGGCATCAAAAAGATGAACACAAGGCACTTAGCCCATATTTATACATTAGACATTAAAGTCTCAAACATGCAAAAATCATGCATCAACACAACATATTAGCTAAATTTCTTTCCCCTTGGCCGAATATGCATGTCTATTTTTGGGGTCGATTTCAACACTTAATACACACATATACACACTAGTAAAGCATCCTCCCCCTTTTCATCAATTTAACACATGCATTGCTCATTATATGCAAAGTTACATTCGGCCTTAGCACATATCTTGCTAGCCGATTCTTCTCCATTTAGCAACCAATGCACATATGTGCTCACACAAAAATGCTAAAAAGGAGGTTCAAGAATCATCAAGCCATCATCACATGCATCATTAACAAGCTTCATATTTTGCATGCAATGGCATTAACACAACCTCCACCTAGGCCGAATCTTAACTCATCCTCTTGCCTCATCACCACAACATCAAACATCAACCAAGAATGATGCATCCATGGTCAAGTGCCATTTCCATCACATAGCAAGATTTAGACCATGGGCTAGGTAGAACTCAAGCTAACAACTAAAACATGCATGCATCTCATGGAACATCATCAAACATACCTTAGCCTAGCTACATGCATGGCCGAATCTTTCACCTTTCTTCTTCTTTCCTCCTTAAAATTTTTGGCCAAGGATGAACCAAAGGATGAGAAATTTTTTTCTTTGTTTTTCTTTCTAATTTAGGCTAAATGAAGTTGAGAAGGATGAACACAATTTTTTTTTCTCTTTTCTTCTCTTTAGCTCACGGCAATGGGGGGACAAACACTACACACACATTTTTTTTTCTTTTGTTTTCCATTTCTTTATTACCCATACTCCTTATTTTATTCTTCCACTAACAAAACATGTTTCATGACATGTTTTGCCCATCATTCCTTGTCATGGCCGGCCACTACTCATTAGGGGGGGGAAATTTGACATGCAAGTCCCCCCTTTGTCCACATGCACTAATAGGTCCTCACACATTGACCTATCACATTTTTGAATTTTCTCACATAAGTCCTATTGACTAAATTCACATGCAATCAACCAAATCGAAGCTTGAAATTTTCACACATTCATAATTACATATTCTACACAATAAGTATCACATTCAAACATTTCGGTGACTCGGTTCAGCGGTCCCGAAACCACTTCCCGACTAGGGTCAACTTTGGGCTGTCACAACTCTCCCCCACTTAAGAAATTTTCGTCCCCGAAAATCTTACCGGTAAATAGGTTTGGGTATCGTTCTTTCATCGAGCTCTCGGTCTCCCAAGTAGCTTCCTCGATCCCGTGTTTGAGCCATAACACCTTTACTAGCGGAACTCTTTTGTTTCGCAACTCCTTCACTTCACGAGCTAGGATACGCATCGGTTCTTCTTCATAGCTCATGTCGACTTGAATTTCAACCTCCGATGGGCTAATTATGTGCGATGGATCAGATCGATAGCGTCGAAGCATCGAAACATGAAAGACGTCATGAATCTTTTCAAGCTCCGGGGGCAAAATCAATCTATACGCAACCGGACCAACTCGTTCGGAGATTTTGTACGGCCCAATGAATCTTGGGCTCAACTTGCCCTTACGGCCGAACCTGAGTATCTTTTTCCAAGGTGAAACCTTAAGGAACACTTTGTCTCCCACCTGATACTCGATGTCTTTTCGTTTCAAATCTGCGTATGATTTCTGACGATCCGTGGCTACCTTCAGACTTTCACGGATTACCTTTACTTTCTGTTCAGCATCTCTAATCAAATCAACTCCGAAAATTTTGCTTTCACCGAGCTCGGTCCAAAACAATGGTGTACGGCATTTACGACCGTACAAAGCCTCGTAAGGTGCCATCTTAATACTTGATTGAAAACTATTGTTGTAAGCGAATTCAATCAAAGGTAAATACCGTTCCCATGAACTATTGAACTCGAGGATACAACATCTCAACATATCCTCAAGTATCTGAATTATCCTCTCGGATTGACCATCGGTTTGGGGGTGAAAAGCAGCGCTAAAATGCAGCTTGGTACCCAGAGCTTCTTGCAATTTCTTCCAAAATCGTGAGGTGAATCTCGGATCTCTATCCGACACGATAGAAACAGGTACCCCGTGTAATCTCACAATTTGATAAACGTACAATTCAGCTAGTTTATCCAATGAAAAATCTGTACGTACGGGGATGAAATGAGCCGACTTAGTCAGTCTATCAACAATAACCCATATCGCATCCTTCTTACTTGCTGACAAAGGCAGTCCGGACACAAAGTCCATTGTGACTCGATCCCATTTCCACTCGGGTATCATGATCGGCTGGAGTAATCCTGAAGGCACTTGATGTTCCGCTTTCACTTGTTGACATATTAAACATCTCGAAACAAAGTCAGAGATGTCCCGTTTCATACCATGCCACCAAAATTGATGTTTCAAATCATTGTACATTTTCGTACTCCCCGGGTGAATTGACATTCGGCTACAATGGGCTTCGTTCAGAATCATCGAAATGAGTTCCGAATTCCTTGGAACACACAAACGATTTCTGAACCTCAAACAATCATCATCATCAATTTGAAACTCCGATTCCTCGTTCGGAAAACACTTAGCCCGTTTTGCAACCAATTCATCATCGACTTTCTGAGCTTCACGAATTTGGTGAGTCAATAATGGTTTAGCTTTTAATTCAGCTACTAACACACTGTCTGGTAGAACAGACAAATGCACGTTCATCGCTCGTAAAGCAAACAATGACTTCCGGCTTAAGGCGTCCGCAACCACGTTAGCCTTTCCCGGGTGGTAATCAATGACAAGCTCGTAATCTTTCAACAACTCAAGCCAACGTCTTTGTCGCAGATTCAAGTCTCGTTGAGTCATCACATATTTGAGACTTTTGTGATCCGAAAATACATGGCACTTCTCACCAAACAGATAATGTCACCATATTTTTAAAGCAAACACGATGGCAGCTAGTTCGAGATCATGGGTCGGATAATTCCTCTCGTGTGGCTTTAATTGTCTCGACGCATAGGCCACGACTCGACCTTCTTGCATCAATACGCAACCCAACCCAAGTAGGGATGCGTCACTATAGATGACAAACTCTTTACCTGATTCGGGTTGCACCAAAATTGGAGCTTCAGTCAAATGAGTTTTCAGTTGGTCGAAACTTTTCTGACATTTCTCCGTCCACTCGAACTTAACATCCTTTTGAAGTAGCTTCGTCATTGGTGTGGCTATCATCGAGAAACCTTTCACAAATCGTCGGTAATAACCGGCGAGCCCCAAAAAGCTCCGAACTTCAGTAATATTTCTCGGAGGTTTCCAGTCAAGTATGGCTGAAATTTTGTTCGGGTCAACTCGAATACCCGACGCGGATACCACATGACCCAAGAAGCTAACCTCTCTTAACCAGAACTCACACTTACTGAACTTAGCATATAACTGCTTATCCCGCAAAATTTGCAGCACTAGCCTCAGATGCTCAGCATGTTCGGTCTCATCTCTTGAATAGACCAAAATGTCATCAATGAACACAACTACGAACTGATCCAAATACAGTCTGAAGATCCGATTCATCAAATCCATAAATACCGCAGGGGCATTAGTGAGCCCAAACGGCATCACTAAGAATTCGTAGTGACCATATCTCGTTCTGAAGGCAGTTTTGGGAATATCTGGATCTCGAATTCGCAACTGATAATAGCCCGATCTCAAATCTATTTTTGAGAACACTGAGGCTCCCTTCAGTTGGTCGAACAAATCATCGATGCGCGGCAACGGATATTTGTTCTTTATCGTCACTTTATTCAGCTGACGATAGTCAATGCACAACCTCATGGTTCCGTCCTTCTTTTTCACGAACAATACTGGTGCACCCCAAGGTGAGAAACTTGGTCGAGCGAAACCTCTATCCGTCAGTTCTTGCAACTGAGCTTTCAACTCCTTTAACTCGGTTGGTGCCATACGATACGGAGCTATCGAAATCGGCATAGTCCCTGGTACAAGCTCAATACCAAACTCTACCTCCCGAACAGGTGGTAAACCCGGTAATTCTTCCGGAAAAACATCCGGGTATTCACAAACCACCGACACAGATTCGGGTTTCTTTTCTAATTCTTTGTCACCAAGTACATACGCAAGGTATGTTTCGCACCCTTTTCTTACATATTTCTGTGCCAACATTGCTGATATTACAGCTGGCATCCCCTCCAAGTCCGCAGACTCAATTCGGACTACTTCGTTATTTGCGCATCTCAAATCAATAGTCTTGCTCTTGCAATTCACAATCGCATCATGCGCAGTCAACCAATCCAAACCAAGGATAACATCAAATTCATCAAACGGCAAAAGCATCAAGTTCGCCGGGAAACAGGAACCTCGAATTTCCAGGGGACATTTCTTGCACACTTTGTCGACAAGCACGTAACGACCCAAGGGATTTGACACCCGAATTACGAACTCAGTAGACTCAATAGGTAAAGTCTTACTGGAGGCTAAGGTTTCACATATGTAAGAATGAGTAGAACCGGGGTCAATCAAAGCAATTACATTAGTATCAAAGAGAGTGAATGTACCGGTAATAACATCAGGCGAAGAAGAATCCTCGCGGGCACGTATAGCATAAGCTCTAGCAGGCGCACGGGCTTCGGATCTGGTTATATCATCTCTAGATCCTCTCTGACCACCACTAGCATTGCCCATATTTCCAGATGGTCTACCTCGAGCAGTGGTAGCACCCGGTCTCCCACTCTGACTTGCATTCTGTCCCGACAACCTCGGGCAATCTTTAATGAAGTGGTCAACTGATCCGCATTTGTAACAGGAGCGGTCAGGAAATCTACAACTCCCCGAATGCCATTTACCGCAATATCGGCATTTCGTCCTGTCTCGATGTTCATTCCCAACACTGGCGACCGAAGTGCCTCGTGTACCCACAGGGGGTCGATCACGATCTCGTCCAAAAGGCCCGAAGTGCCTCTAAACTGGCCCGCATCATCTCGAAATCTCTTCGATGTCTGTTGAAGAGACCTTCCCGAGGATCTTTTACGAAACTCTCCAGTTCCCTCATCAACTCTTTGCTTTTCTTTTCTAAGCTCTTCGGCTTTACAAGCTCGTTCAACAAGTACCACGAACTCTCGAATTTCAAGAACGCCAACGAACATTTTTATATCTTCATTCAGCCCATCCTCGAAGCGTTTACACATAATAGCTTCGGACGAAACACATTCCCGAGCGTATTTGCTAAGTCTAACAAATTTTCGCTCGTAATCAGTAACCGACATGGAGCCTTGCTTAAGCTCAAGAAATTCCTTCCGTTTTTGATCAACAAATCTCTGACTGATATACTTTTTCCGAAACTCAGTTTGGAAAAACTCCCAAGTTACTTGCTCTCGGGGCACAATAGAAGTCAGAGTACTCCACCAATAGTAGGCAGAATCACGTAGCAAGGAGATAGCACACTTTAGGCATTCATCGGGTGTACAAGATAGCTCATCGAGTACCCGGATAGTGTTGTCCAGCCAAAATTCAGCTTGCTCGGCATCATCGCTATCCATAGCCTTAAATTCAGTAGCCCCATGTTTTCGGATTCTGTCAACTGGGGGCTTATTTGACCTTATTTGGTCCGTTACCGGTGGTATTGTAGGTGCGGGGGTAGTATTTGTCGGGAATGGAGGTTGTGGAACAGCCATATTAGTTCGAATGTATTGGTTAAACCAATCATTCATCACGCTATAGAATGCTTGTCTAGCTTCATCATTCTGATTACTAGCATTAGGTTGAGAGTCCGCCGGCACTGTCCCTTGTGCGGGAGCAGGCGCTACACTCTCAAGATCATCAGCTACCTCTCGGTCACGATCGGGATCCATTACTATAAATAAACACATTTACGATTGTCAGAAATCACCACACTATCAAGTAATCACATAAAATGGCATGTATAGCTAGACCCAAAACATTACGGTAGTCCTAGAATCGACTAAACCGTAGCTCTGATACCAATAAAATGTAACACCCCGAACCCGAGACCGACACCGGAGTCGGACACGAGATGTTAACAGACTTTGAAAATTTTTCCAGACACTGCCCAGTCTGAGTACTAGTCGCTTCAAAAATCATATCTTGAGTTTCGCAACTCGAAAATCAGTTTTGTGATTTTTCCCTGAAACTAGACTCATGTCCCCACCTATGTATTTTTTCTAGAATTTTTGGTCAGGCCAATTAGTACAGTTTATTAGTCAAAGTCTCCCATGTTACAGGGGTCGACTACACTGACCTTTTCCCATTACGACTGGGATATCTCTCTGCACAGAGCTTCAATACTGATGCCGTTTGTTCCTATGGAAACTAGACTCAGAGAGGAATCCATACATATATGGTATGACCCCTAATTATCTCTGGTCAATTTATAGTGAATTTCCAAATGCGGAACAGGGAATCCAGAAACTGTTCTGGCCCTGTTCCACAAGAACCCGAATATCTCTTACTGTACTCTTCCTATGATTGTTTCGTTACTTCCATATGAAAGTAGATTCATCAAGGTTCGATTACATAATTTATTCACTATTTAATTCCACTCCTACGAATTCTTGTGATTTTTCCAATCCACACCACTGCTGCTATCAGCTTCTGTTTTCAAAGTAAACCTTACCTAATTTGGGGTTTCATGGACCAACTAGGGCCTTGTCATACATAAGCCCACATATGATCATACTTAGCCATTCTAGTGGCTGATCATTTGCTCAACACTTCCATTCCAACTATAGTTACATCATGAAACCATCTATACATTCATAAATACGAATGGTCTAATGCCATACTCCACTTCTACAAGCCATTTTCGCATGGCTGTACACTTATACATTTCATAAAGTACTCGAAAGACAACAATGGGTAGTCCTATACATGCCATATCAAAATCCAACCAAAATAGTACCCAAAAGAGCCTTTGATAGTGTGGGCGACTTTGACTTCAAGATCCCGAGTCCGATAGCTGGAGAACCAAAAATCTATAAAACAGAGGAGCAATGTAACGAGTAAGCAATTTATGCTTAGTAAGTTTGAGCAAGGAATTCCAGCATGCACAAAGAATAGCACACATTTAGCTAAACGGAATATTTCATAATACGCAATTTACCGAAATCAAACTTGCTTCGCAACATTAACAACCCTTATGTACATACACAATAAACTAACTTGGCCGAAGGCCGGTAGCTCGTTTATCAACTGAGCGAACATTTATTTGTAAGGGCTCGATTAAATTCAACACATACGTAACATATCCCCATATTGGGATGTTTTTCGAGTATTCGCTGGAATTTTACAGCAAGCTCATTCATTACCAAATCACGTACCTTCGGGATTTAACCGGATATAGCTCCTCGTTCAAATGCCTTCGGGACATAGCCCGGTTTTAGTAACTCATACAATGCCTTCGGGACATAACCCGGATTTAACAACTCGCACGAATGCCTTCGGGACTTAACCCGGATTTAATAACTCGCACGAATGCCTTCGGGACTTAACCCAGATTTAATAACTCGCACGAATGCCTTTGGGACTTAACCCGGATTTAGTATCTCGCACAAAGGCCTTCGGATCTTAGTCCGAATATATTCGCTTAGCACAAAGCCTTCGGGACTTAGCCCGGACAGCATTCAATTAATCATGCACATCTAACAATAATTCATGGTACATTCATATTTCATTTTCGTTTACGAAACTCAAACACAAGGCACATATTGTCCTTGCACATTCGGCTCAATAGCCACACATAGAGCATGATTTAATCACATCGAAATTTAAGCTCTCTTACTCAAGAACTTACCTCGGGTGTTGTCGAACGATTCCGCTAGCTATTCAACCACTTTTTTCCTTCCCTTTTTCGGATTTATTTCCCCTTTGCTCTTTAGCTTAATCAAACAAATAAATTGATTTCATCATTTAGGCATCAAAAAGATGAACACAAGGCACTTAGCCCATATTTATACATTAGACATTAAAGTCTCAAACATGCAAAAATCATGCATCAACACAACATATTAGCTAAATTTCTTTCCCCTTGGCCGAATATGCATGTCTATTTTTGGGGTCGATTTCAACACTTAATACACACATATACACACTAGTAAAGCATCCTCCCCCTTTTCATCAATTTAACACATGCATTGCTCATTATATGCAAAGTTACATTCGGCCTTAGCACATATCTTGCTAGCCGATTCTTCTCCATTTAGCAACCAATGCACATATGTGCTCACACAAAAATGCTAAAAAGGAGGTTCAAGAATCATCAAGCCATCATCACATGCATCATTAACAAGCTTCATATTTTGCATGCAATGGCATTAACACAACCTCCACCTAGGCCGAATCTTAACTCATCCTCTTGCCTCATCACCACAACATCAAACATCAACCAAGAATGATGCATCCATGGTCAAGTGCCATTTCCATCACATAGCAAGATTTAGACCATGGGCTAGGTAGAACTCAAGCTAACAACTAAAACATGCATGCATCTCATGGAACATCATCAAACATACCTTAGCCTAGCTACATGCATGGCCGAATCTTTCACCTTTCTTCTTCTTTCCTCCTTAAAATTTTTGGCCAAGGATGAACCAAAGGATGAGAAATTTTTTTCTTTGTTTTTCTTTCTAATTTAGGCTAAATGAAGTTGAGAAGGATGAACACAATTTTTTTTCTCTTTTCTTCTCTTTAGCTCACGGCAATGGGGGGACAAACACTACACACACATTTTTTTTCTTTTGTTTTCCATTTCTTTATTACCCATACTCCTTATTTTATTCTTCCACTAACAAAACATGTTTCATGACATGTTTTGCCCATCATTCCTTGTCATGGCCGGCCACTACTCATTAGGGGGGAAATTTGACATGCAAGTCCCCCCTTTGTCCACATGCACTAATAGGTCCTCACACATTGACCTATCACATTTTTGAATTTTCTC
Organism: Gossypium hirsutum; assembly: GCF_007990345.1. Classification (NCBI taxonomy): domain Eukaryota; kingdom Viridiplantae; phylum Streptophyta; class Magnoliopsida; order Malvales; family Malvaceae; genus Gossypium; species Gossypium hirsutum. The sequence continues at coordinate 16,618,349 of NC_053445.1, read as the reverse complement.
ACATAAGTCCTATTGACTAAATTCACATGCAATCAACCAAATCGAAGCTTGAAATTTTCACACATTCATAATTACATATTCTACACAATAAGTATCACATTCAAACATTTCGGTGACTCGGTTCAGCGGTCCCGAAACCACTTCCCGACTAGGGTCAACTTTGGGCTGTCACAGAATATATAGGGTGTTGAATGATGGTGGAAAAGGGCCCATGAAGTCAATTCCACATGCATCAAATAACTAAACCTCTAGAATGCTTTGCTGTGGCATTTGTTGTCTTCTTGAAATGTTGTATGTTATTTGACATTGATCACATTTTTTATAAAACTATTAGGTATCCTTAAATAAACTTGGCCAATAGAATCCTAACTAGAGCACCTTGGTAGCAGTTTTCATACCTCTAAAATTGCCTCTATAAGGTGATGAATGGCAGTGTTGCAAGACGCTATCTATTTCATCATTCAGGATAGATTTTGTAATTATCTGATCAGCACATTGCTTGAACAAGAAAGGTTCATCCCAGTAGTAATAGCGCATCATGAAGGAATTTCCTCTTACCTTGGCTGTTGAGATCAGGTGGCAGCAAACCAGTTACCAAGAAACTTACTACATCAATGTACCATGGTAATACCGTAGCAACCAACAACTTCTCAAGAGGAAAGTCATCCTTGATAGGCTTATCATTTCCATCCTCATTCCCAACTTCTAACCTGGATATATGGTCTGCTACTTGATTCTCTGTACCCTTCTTATCTCTAAATTCCAAGTCAAATTCTTGTAGCAAAAGAATCCACCTAATAAATCTCAATTTTGCATGTTTATTGGATACCAAATATTTGATTGCAGAGTGATCAATGTAGACTATAACTCTAGTGCCTACTAGATATGATCTAAACTTATCAAACATAAACATAACAACTAGTAATTCCTTTCCAGTTGTAGTGTAATTGAGCTACGCTTCTGATAGAGAACAACTGAAATAATAAATAACAATTAGTATTCATGTTTGGTGGGTTGTGTAGCAGCGAAAATCTTTGACACAAATCATTCCATGATTTGATTGTTCTAGATGGCATAACATTGAGCCATGTTCTAGCACGATCTCTTAGAGAGTAAGGAAATAGCTTGAGTTTTAAGGCATCTTCAGGAACACCTTGTTGTTTGAAAATATCGCATACCTCCATGAAAAGTCTCAAGTGCAGCTTAGGATCTTCAGTTGGCAAACCACCTAATTGATCAATCGATTGAAGCATCTGAAACATGATAGGTTTTAGCTAAAAAATGAGAGCTTGGATCTGTGGCCTAACTATACCAAGGTTTAGGTCATCTAGAATGGGAACTACATGCTATCGAATAGGTCTATCCCTATCATCAAAAATCTGAGCTACAGCTAGATTACCATTCTGACCTCCTTGATTCTAACCATCTTAATTGTTACCCATTGATTCATTGCTCATTGTTCTGATCTTCTTCTAAGCAAAGTTCCTTCAATTTCCAGATCTAAAGAATAGAATTCTTCAATAGGAATGCCTCTATGCATAAAGCTAATACAAACCTGTGAGGGTCACAAAATAAACAAATTAAAAATTAAAACTAAAAAGGAAATTACAATAATAAAAATGAAAGTTACTAATTGCCAATCCCTGGAAACAACGCCAAAAACTTGTTGCTTGTGAAATGATATGTGTGAGTGTGCAAGTATACATGTCGAATCAAGTAATAAAGTGATGAGTGAGTATCATTCCCACGAGGATTAGATATGTTCACCTTGTTAAAATTATTGCGATTGAACATGAAAGATGATTAAGGTAATTGGTTTGTACTAACATTAAAATTGGGGTTAACATAATGGGAACGAAATTAAATAAAAATACTAGCATATCAAGCACATGCAACAACTCAAAACACATGAACTATGAACCTTGGTAAGATAGGAATATTGGTGAAGGAGGCTGGGATTACTAAGAGATTTGTTACAACTATATGACAATGCCATGGCATTATTATGGTAACTATTATTGCTCGATTGGGTTAGTCAATGGCTTACCTCTGTCGAAAGCAAAGCCTAATATCACTCATCCTAAATGCTCCATATGTCTATAGACTAAGGATTTATGACCACAGTATCAGTGCAACCCTTTAAATTGTATGCAAAAAGACTCTATGTTTAGAGTTTTCACGAGTGTTTAATTCAACACTCACATACATTACTCAACTTCTAGCTAGGTACCATAACCCTATCGGTATTAAGCCACCTTATGTCTTATTGAGAATTTTTCAAGACTATAACAAGCATTTAAACAAACATAGCCGTCAGATAAAATAGTAACATTAATCGCAATAATTCCAAGCATCGATTAAAGTTTAAACATTACTCCAAGCAATCCCAAGCCACAATAAGTTAGCTCATGGCTGGGCTACGCAAAGTCAAGTTTTTATGAATCATCAACATCCCCAATAGTCAATTTAAAATAGAAAAGTTATAATAAAAATGTAGAGGAAGAAACTTGGGTATAAAACACAAAGTTCAGACTTAGTTCTTTGCTATTTGTCTTCACCAATGCTTTCAGCAGCTCCTTGTGTTCTTCTTGTAACAGTGAGGCCTTTGTCGAAGCTCAGAGAATTGAACACTCTAGTATTCCTTTTTTCTTCCCTCTTCCCCCTTTCTTGCTCTTTTTTCTTTTATACTTGATATCATATCCCTAGGGTTAAAACCGTCAACCAATGATTGTTTTTTTCCCTTATTTTGAGGTGGATTTTCGTCACACTTCATACATATGAGGGAGGGACCACTTACTGAATATTTCAGGTACAAATTGTGCTTGTCATTTTCCTCCTTTGCATTGCCATGGCAACCTCTTGAAATGCCTCAGCAAACATTCAGTTCCTGCTAACCTTCTTCCCTAAGCCTACTATTCAACCACATGAACCTTCCCACAAGCGACCAGAACTAAAAAATACCATAACATAACCACTAGCCTAAGTTTTAATATGCATGCACGATTACTACAAGAAATGATTATGCAATAACCTAAAATGAAGCTAAAATTATTTAAGTGTAGGAAATTAACTTGGTCTTAGAGTATGATTCATAATTCTTTTCAAGAGTTATCACAGATACTGCCTCACATTTCTATATCTTTTTCCAGTATTCACACTCTGGACGTTAGTACGTCTGGAGGCGGTCAAGTTGTTAGTGTCGTTGTTGGGGAGGCAACATTGTTAGATTGATTTTAATTTTTGCATTTTTAAATGATAACTAGGAAATTTGTAGGTTATAGTTACAACTCCCAATTTATTTTGTCAATTAAGACTTCTAACATTTGTTTTAGGAATCCTAGACATCGTCAACCAAATAATCAGTCAGCACAAAGTCATGGATGACTTTTATTATATATGGCCCGATGAAGACTTCGATTATGACGAAGATATTTATGAAGAAGGAGTCTACGAAGATTGGGAGATCTAGGAGAATCAATGATTACTATGCTTGAATTAAGTCAACTCCAAAAAGAAACCCCATTTCTTCCCCAAAAAGATAATGACCATGATGATATGCCATCAAAAATGTAGCAAAAGGTGCGAAGTCCAAAATTGAGTAGAGAGGGAGAACTCTTTGACTATTATACACTTCAGCAAATAGAAGAATATTCAGATGAATCGAAAAAAACTTCAGAAAGAGAAGATATAGAGCTAGTGGAGGAAATGGTCAGTGAACTGAAGAATCAAATCTGCATAGAACTCATTGTCCCAGAAATATTAGGTTTTGCCAATAAGGCTAGAACACAAGAATAGTATAACACAGACCAACCAATAAAGACAATGGTAATTATGGCTGATCTAGTGGAAGAGTGTTTTTCAATTTAGGAATTCCTAGAGCAAAATAAAGAGATACTAGTAGACCTAGTTGATGAACTTGAATTGACTACCCTTTTCATGGCATTAGTCCTAAATCAGGCACCACAAAGATTTGGCTGCATAGAAATTTTTTGGATGCTGAACAAAATATACATAGACAAGACCTATGATCATATACTAAGACTTGGTCAAGTAGGACAACTAATGAGCATATGCCTTGAGCTACAAGTATCACAAAATTTTTGGTCATCGTAGGAGCCATGCAAGAAAGCTATCTGTAGACAAATGGAGGGACTCGAATGGATAAATTTAAAATTCTTTAGAGTTGGAATCTAATAGACTTAGTGAAAGATCCATTGGTAACCCCTTTACCACAACCTGTGTGAATCTTCACCTCAAGTACAACTAAAAAGATTTTTTTGGAGTGATGAGATGAGCAGAGACATAATAAGGTACAAGTATGAACCATACTTTTCAAATTTCTTACAAATCAAGCACGCTAAGCGTAGGCTAAAGTGGTTGCATCATTATGTGGCTTTGTAAATAGTCAATAGTTATGACCTGTGGAAAGAGTTGTTAGTTGTTAAAGCTGGTCAAAAAGGTAAATTTAGAGAAAGAGACAATCACATATGAATAGAATGGCATGACAGATGTCGGAATAATAGAAATAGAAATAATTCACAAGGATCACCCTGGTGAATATTGACTGAGCTAACAAACAAGTCCAGTAGCAAGACCTAACATCTTTCCATCTGTTGATTATTACTAACTCTACTAAATGCATATTCTACTAACCAAGTTTTTAACGTATTATATGTAAGTAAAAGATTACTTTAACAGGTGTTTAAAACATGTCAAAGATCAGAAATGTGAGAAACAAGGTTAGTGTTGCGACACAGACAATTCTATGTCGTAACATTGTGGGTAGTGACGAAGAAGTTCAAAAATCAACTCGATGTCGTGACACAGAAGATAGTTTATCAGAATTTCAAAACTGCAGGGTACGTTGTGACATGGAACCTCGGTGTCATGACATGAGTAGTCTGCTAGGTATGTCGCGACACGAAACCCCTATATTGCGACAGGAACCCCTATGTCATGACTTCGCTACAAATTTTTGTTGGGTCAACCTGACCAGGTTGTGCAACTCGACAGAATAACGATTATTATACTCAATTTTTAACTCTAAAAACACCTTTCTAAACATAAAAATACAAGTCTAATACAATTTAACTTTATTCTAATATCAAAACCTCTTCAAAACCTCTAACCCCCCAAAACCATTTTTCTCCTCAAAAATAATAAATCCTAATCCTTTATTCTAGACTTAAAGATGCTACATTGGAGGGAGTTGTCATCCACAATACTGAGAGAAAGCACAACTGAGTTCCACAAGAGTTGAGGTTTAAGTATTCTCATCTTACTATTATATTGAATACATTGATTATCTTGCTTATAAATATTAGTAAGGGTGCCTCCTAAAAAGAACAAGCGAGCTATGGTCCAAGAAACATTGAATGTTTTAGACTCATCATGATTTTGTAATACTAATATGGAAACATATTTCTTGAGTTACAAGGGAGACCACTAATCTAGGATTGAGGGTTCGAACCCTTAATGATTCACTGTAAAGAAATATGGACTTTGGTCCGTTACCACCAATAGGAGCAGTTTTGCGTTACTCCCATGAATAATTCAAACATACCTATGGTACAAGAATTTTATGCATCAGTTAAGGATCAGGTGATTAAGTGAGGCTATAATGCAGTAATAACTGATGTTGAAGTACGAGGGGAAGACGTTCCAATCTCCCCTAGTGATATCTATGAATTTTATAACTTCTCATTCTATGAGAAAGATTTTATTGATAATATAGATCTAGAGAAATTTCAAAATATTGACATGGCAGGGGTAGTTGGAACTACAGGCCAGACACTGAGCTCCCCACAAATTTTAATCAGGCTATTATGTTTCCTGTTGCTAAAATGTGGATGGAATTCATTGGCGCTAGAATTGTACCCATACTGAATGTCTCTAACGTTAATGTATTTCAAGAAGTTTTGTTATACGGTATTCTACGACATAAACATATTTGCATAGGGTGCTAGATCTTTCGAGAAATGAAATAGTGTGTACAAAGATAAAAAAATTGGACTTTTCTTCCCCCATCTCATGACGACACTATACCACCAAACAGAAGTGCCAATAAGTGAAAATGAGTAATTTATGAAACCTATAAGGAGTATCATTAGAGATACATTAGATACCCAGTATGTTAAGCTTCAGTGAAAGTAAATTGCTAAATGGAATCAAAGAAGGAAGAAGAAAATGGACTTACCAGCATCACTCAAATAGAAAGGTCAATCAAAGGATAAGAAAGGAGCTTGTGAACACATAGATGCAAAATTTGACGGAATGATTAGATTGATGCAAGAAACAAGACTAGTACTTCAAGAATTTGCAATGATGAATTGGTTACGCACTCAGAATTATCCCCTAGAGATGTTCAAGCTAACTCTAACTCATTAGGATAAGGGGGATAATCTTGAGGAGAAAGGTACTGCTCAAGAGTACCTTGGAACGAAGGAAAAATACGAAGTGACATTTTAGGTGCAATTTTCTACACCAAAAGGGTTTGTCATACGAAGCCCAACTCACCATGGGCCTTCAACAGGTGGGAGCTTCCACCGAACATAAGTAAAAGGAAAAGGAAAATCCCCTATGGATCTGAGGCATTCTCATCCCCTCTATGATTTGGAGGAGGATTGAACATTTTTTTTTATTTTGCTTTTAAAAGACTTGAATGATTTTGAACTTCACTTTTTGGGAGTAAGATAGAAGTAAATTTATTTAGTGTTTGTTTTGCATTTGATTTTCTATGTAGGAACCCAACACGAAGGCGACAAACAATTCGAGCTTTACATGATCTAAGGATGAAGCACCCACCATTACCAATTAGAGCAACCACGATCACTCGGGTAACTTCTTTCCTTATCTTTTTATGGGCTACACATTGATGACAATGTGTCAACCAAAGTGTGTGGGCTAACATAGGAAATTCATTTTAAAATTTTTCTCTTTAATTTTTTCTTGTCTTTTGGTTTGCTTGACCTTATAGAAATACAAGTGATTGGTTAAAAGCATGTACATAGGTTGCTTGGGTTTATGAATATATTTTGCATGATGGTAGGTGATTTTAAATTTTTTAGCATTAGACTACTAAAGTTCTCTATGTTACACTGTAAATAGGTATTCAACAATCAACTATACCAAATGATATAGAAAATACAAGGAAATGAGCATGCTAGTATAAACGATAAATGGTTGAATTTGAGTTTGTTTGGTTGATTAATTTTGTGCATGTTGAGTTATTTAGGAATGACCTAAGGCATTGTTTGGAACACATGCCGAACCAAAAAGCCAACCTACTAATATTCACCTTTTTATCAATTTTTGAGCCTTTTGACACTTCTTGATGAACCTCATTACAAACCTCAAGCCTAAAAACATTAATTTTTATTTGTCATTTTTCTTTGGTCTTGCACTGCATGATTATAGACGTCTTACCATATGTTTTGAGGGTTGAATAGATACATTAAGGTAGAGTTTATAAAAATAGAGTGAAATAGGAAGAATTAGTGTGATATGGGAATTATACGTTAGCCTGAAAGTCAAAAATAAAAGAGAAATCCAAAAAGCAAAAGTAATACGAGAAGAAAAAATACTTAAAAAATAAAAAAATAGTCACAAAGTCACAAAAGATAGATAAACTCGTTCATTAGTGCACAAAAACTCATAGGCTAGCCATAGTTACTATGTCATGTTATGATTTCCTATACATGGAGAGGCAATGAAGGTGAGAGAAGGAGAAATAATACGGTGAGCGAGTAAGGGTCACTAAGGGGGAAGAATAGGGATCAATACGACGTGGCAAACTATTTTCGTGTTTGTAACCCTTTTGATGCTTACTATTTTTGAATTTCATACCTATCCTAAGCCTCAGAACATTACAAGCTGAAATGTCCTATGTAACCTAAATACCCTTATACATGAATAGACATCATACTAAACATATGCATAAACGACTATTTGTATTATGCTCGGATAATCAAGTACATCTATGATTTGTTGATGGATTCCTATAGGTGAGACCCTTAATACTTGTATATTGTGTAACTTACTAAACCTAGATGTTTGAAATCAAAGGTGGTAAATCAATTGTGCATCATGCTGAAATTGTTAGTAAGCATAAAATGCGTAAGTCATATTCTCTGAAGTCAATACATGTATCATATTTTCTCAAGGGTCATCATCTTATTTGTCATTTTTGTTTATGTTGGTTAAGGACAAGCAATGACTTAACTGTGGAGAGTTTGATCTGTTGTAATTTGGTGTAGCAGGTAAAACTAGTTTTCACATTTAAAGAGCTTGAATACAAGCATTTTCATTATGTTTTAGTTAAGTTTTCATAGTTTTATTTACATTCAATAAAATGTACAAATTGAGTATTTTATTGCCTTAGGGGCCGAATGAGGCCTAAGGGTGAGCTAACTCACTTTGTGAGTGTGCAGGAGACCATTAGAATTGCAAAAGCCTTCAAACTCTAAAGATTCACAATTAATATCGATATAATTAGGCACTTTCATTTACTTTATCTTTTTTATTTAATTAGCATGTTTTCTCTTTTTATTGATTTTGTATTGTCAATGAAAGCCATGAGGAACTAATCCCTCTATGGGGGATTAGCAAGTGGAGGTATGATCTATTAACTGTTTTATAGGATTACTCAACGAATCAGCTATTTTTTACAAGGACTAATTTATAAAACTGTTACTTTCTTAGATTTATTCTAGTAATGAATTTGTGTTGTTGTTGAAGTTTGATGATAGATTAATAAGTTTGATAGTTCAATAAGATTATTTTGTAAAGTGGTTTTGGTTGATTTTAATGTTTAAGGACTAAGTTGTTAAAATTGTGAAGTTACATGAAATTCTTGTAAAAAATTGATAAATATGGGTTGTATAGAGACTATATAAAATTCGGTCTGCATTGATTTGGTTAAATTGTGATAGATTTGAAAGTTTCGGGTTTAGGGACTAAATTGAATAAAAGATAAAAATTTGGGGCAAAAGTGTGAAATGTTGATTAAGTGTAAAGTATTTGAATTTAAGTGTTTTAGGATATTCCATTTGGTTAATTGAATAAAATAATTATATTTAGATTAAGAAACAAATCAGTCGGTTGGTAATTGCGAGAAAGGAAAAGTCGTCGAGTGGTCGTCGTTGAAGTGTTCATAGCTATTGTGTTTTGGTAAGTTTGTATTATGTTTATTATGTTTTTTAATGTCTTAATTAATTATGTGTTCAGTTAGATGAGCATAATTGATTATATGATCTATTGAATAATTATGAAATGGAATCTTAGAAAAATAGGATAAGCCTGAATGAACATAATGAATAGCTAATATGCAAATGACATGTCATTATTGCATTCCAGGCACTAGCTGTCAGTGACTATAGTTTCAGGTACTTTATCCCGGTGTTATAGTTCAAGCACTCTACGTTGGTGATTACAGTTTCAGGTACTATGTACTAGTGATGAATACCATACCAATGGCTTGAGATCCTACATATGTCGCGGAATCTCTGAAGCTTGTGTGAGCAACATCGTGTATCGATCAATGTCCCTTTTTTAGCTTGTGTGAGCATTACCCTTCTACATATCCGAACTCAACTAACTATTTTTCTTCGGGAAAAACAATTAACTGTTGAAATGGAAATGAAATGATGAATTATATTTTGTTGATTTTATTTTGGCATGTGATTCTTAACATTTTATGTATTGATGATATGAACTGCTCATGCTTAGTCATTGCTATAGTTGGAATGATGAAACAAGACAAAGGAATGTTATTTTGATGTTATTTATCATTTGTAAATTAAATTGTCAAGTACATGATGTTATGTTTTACGAACTTGCAAAGCTTTACGTGAGCTTAATCTATTTGGTTTTCTTTCTTGTAGGTTGTCAGACTCTTACTGTCGATTGGAACATCGTTGGAGAACACACTATCCGACAACACTTTATGTAGCTATTTGCTTATTGTGGCTAGGTTATAAATGGCATGTAAATAGGGTTTTGGTATGTTTATGTTATTGAATAACTTGGTGATGACTTGTGTCATTTGGGATGTAAACTTGTATTTTGTGTTTTGGCATCTTGAAATGATAGTTTATCATTTTATGTGTTTCTTGAAGATTTATTGTCAAAATGGTCATTTTACTTTGGTAACTTATGAACTTTGGTTGAAGTATATTTGCATTTGAAAGTTGGTTATAAATGGTTGATTATGGCATATGTTATTTGAGACTTAATTGAGGATTGAATAAAGTTGACATGTTGGTCATGTCTTGGTTTGGATAGTTGTTGTTTATGATTGAATTGTGGTGCTAATGAAGACATATTGGTTAGAACCTTAGGATGTAATTATTTATGTTTATTTTACATGTTGAATGTTATCATTTGCTTCTTTGAGTTAGTTTTAGGTTATGTATTAATTGAACTCTTCAACTTATGATTTTTGACCATTTTTACAAAAGTATTGATGAAATGGACTAAGGTATCAATACCAAACCAAATGAATAGTTTCCAATTTTACAGAATGTGGATTTGGCCTCAGTAATATTTAAGTAGTATTGATATTTTTTTATTTTTATCGATACTTTTAAAATAATATCGATACCATGAACTGGCAGAACGCCAAAATAGTATCGATAAATATTTTCGTATAAATACTTTTTATAAAATATTGATACTCTTTTCCTCGGTATCGATATTTGTCCATAGTTTTAAATTTTTATAATTTAGTCCATACTCAAGCTTGGATATAATTTTTATAAAGTTTAAAGTTCGAAATAATCTTGTTTTTTATTCCTAGTAATTGCTGTATGTGTAATGATGATGAGTTGATATTTAAATTGAACAAGTTATTTTGGTTTGTTTGTAGCATCTCGTAACTCAGGTCCAGTGATTGGATCAGGTATAGGGTGTTTCATTTGTTGGTATCAGAGGTACGGTTTAGTCAATTCTAGGACAGGACGTAGCATATATTGCATTTAGAAATACATGCCACTTTATAACCTGTGATAGTATGATGACTCCTAATCAATTTGACTTGTTTACTTATAGATTAAAATATGTCAATTGATTCCAATTGAGCAGAATCCAACAGGGTAAAAAGAAATATTCCAGCCACTGATCAAAGGGCTGCTCATAATGTGCCTGAGTTTCAAGAGCCTAGAGAAGAGGCTCACAACATTTTTTAGTATGATGAATGATATCTTTAACACATATATGAGAGCCTATTCGACCAAATACTCGCATAATTTATGTTGATAAAGTCCGAAAGTGTCGAGTCAAAAGTTTCATAGTAAAGTGGTTGTGACAATCTGGACTGGTTAAAGCACATGGAGAGAGTCCTAATTGAAATGTCGTGTCCTCTAGAATATTGTTCGAGATATGTTGTGTCATTGTTAAAAATAGGAGGCTTTTTACTGGTGGTCAACTTTAATTGTGGTTGTACTTGAAGAAAGGGTTAATTGGGAATTCTTCAAAATTGAGTTTGGAAAGAAATACGTCAGCAAATGTTATATTGATAAGAAGAAAAAGGAATTTCTCAAGTTGAAACAAGGAAATAGATTAGTTGCGATGTACAAGTGTGAGTTTGTTCAGCTCAGTAAATATGCTCGTGAAATTGTATCTACTAAGGAAGAAATGTGTATTCCCTTTGAAGATGGCTTAAATGACGAGATCAAGTTGTTGGCTGGTGCGATGGAAAGTAGCGAGTTTGTAGTTTTGTCTAGTCAAGATTAGAAAATAAAAAAGTTTACAACCACAAGCAACAAAATGAAACAAAAGCTCGTGACTTCAATAAACATAACTCATACAGAACATTTTCTGCTCCCCCAAAGAAGAAAATGAAAGAACTCAGTAGCTGTTTTTCTGTTCCATCACGGTTTTTGGGTAGGGATCGATTGAAACATAATAGTATGAGAATACCGACGCCTTCAATAGCTAGTGCAGGCAGCATCCAAAATGTAAATAGAACTGAATGCGATCATTGTAACCGGAATCAGTTTAGTGTTTGTAGGTTAAAGGACATATCCTACTTTATTTTTTGATCTCTCGATCATTTCAAGAAAGATTGCTTAAATCGAATTGAGTTGAATGAAGATCTGAATGCAAAACCTGTCGTTATTGCTACTAGAGGTAGATGACCAGGGAATACTGGTATCGCAGGAGTCAGTAGAATGAGACTAAAGACACAACAATTTAATCTGAAGCTCGAGCTCCTACTAGAGCTTCTGCAAATCGTACGTGTGAGGAGGCCTCAACTCCTGATGTTATTTCTAGTACCTTTTCTATCTTTGATGTTACTATGTATGGATTAATTGACCCTAGATTGACACATTCATATTGTCACATCCAAAAAATTGGGCTAGTAGAATTGGGTATTAGATTGTGGGCTTGAGAGAAAATTTTGGTTTAATACCATAGAAATTAAAATAGGATAAAATAATTAATTATTTAATAATATTAATAATATAAGTAAATTAACTAATTATGGTATTAATAATCAAGGCATTAATAGAGTTTAATAGGGACTAATTTGGAATAGTGGTTAAAGTTAAGACTAGTAGTTAAAAAGGGGAGCTATAAGAACAAGGAAAAAATTGGAGAGGACTTAGAGGGTAAATAGCCCAAAATTTGTTAAAGAAGTTGGTGGGTTATAAAAAGCCACCCATTATCCATTTTATTTTTATTTTGTTTCCCTCCAAGTTTTTTTTTCATTTTAAAATTTTGTTAAATCTAGATTGGAAATTTTCTCTCAAAAATTTTCTACATCTATTATATTTGTATGCCAACTTGACGAAAGGGAACAAACTTTGTTTCGTTTCCGGGGTTATGGATTGGATTCAGTCAGCGTCACGACATAATCGAAAGGAAGGAGTGACGCTTTGGTTACCGGTGAACGCTTCCAAAGTTGACCCTCTCAAGTGTCCGGTTGTTTCCTAGATTGAAGTAGCCTTTCGTCGCCCTAGAAAATGAAAGAAGTCACTATCAAACAGCTCGCCCTACTGAAGTACCAAAGGTGCGCTTCGCCCGGTGACTAAGAAAGAAATGGGTTTGCACTTAAATTGAAGTGATGAGGTCGCAAAGAGGGAAGTAGGTCTCCTATTGACTAAAGGTTGGTTTTTAGGTTTCCTTTAGAATGAAATTAGCTAAGAATCCCCTACTACTTACTTTGTTTGATTCAAAAGGCGAACAGCCCCCCTCGACTAGTCATATGGGGTGGGGCTTGTGGTAAGCTGCCTTGGATATGAGGAATTGCTAAAAAAAGAGGCAAAGTCCGGTATTTGACGAAGATCTTCCTATCAATAGATAGGAATTAGTGTTCGATATAGGCTATTGAGCATCTGCTCTTTCTCTCTCCTTTTTTTTAGAGAAAAAAAGATATCTCGTTCAATTTACTCTTTCTTCTCCAATTTCTCACCAAAACTTAGCTTGTTTTGCACAATTGGTGCAAATTCGTGGAGGTTTTTGGACTAAAGGTAAATATATTGTTTTTGTAACACCCCTTACCCGAGACCGTTTCCGGAGTCGAGCTCGAAGCGTTACTTTACTTAACTTAAAAATTCGGGGCATAAAATTTTACTTTTGAAATTAATTTCACTATTCACAACAAAGCTGCCCACCTGCGCAGAAGTTAGTAATTTAGCTATAACTCAAGCTACGAAATTTTAAATTTAAATCCGTAAATTTTTCCTAAAACTAGACTCATATTTATTCTTACCATAAATTTTTCAGAATTTTTCGTTTAGCCAATTAGTACAGTTTATTAGTTAAAGTCTCCCCTGTTTCACCACTCGACTATCCTGACCTCTTGTCACTAAAAATAATATTTCTCATTGTAGAATTTTAATATGGTGTTCTCACTTATTTTTACAGAAAATTAGACTCAATAAGGAATCTGGAAATATAAACTACAACTCATAACAATTTTTTTAAAATTTTTAATGATTTTCTAAAATCAGAATAGAGGACTCCAAAAATAGTTCTGACCCTGTCTCACTAAAATTGACATATCTTAAAATATAAAATTCATTTTTCTACACCATAATTTTTATATGAAAGTAGGATAAATAAAATTTAATTCTATATATCATTCACCTTCTAATTAATTTGATACTATCCTAGGTGATTTTTCAAAGTCACGTCACTGTTGCTGCTTGAAATTTGTTTCTTTACAAATTTTACTCTTTCATGATTTCTATGCATGATTTATCACCTAAACATTTGTAACAACAAACACCTTCATACTTAGCCATTTTAACAAAAATTCATCATCAAATACTTACATATCATTCTTTAGCAAAATCATAAATAAAAACATTCAAAATAACTAAGTCCCTATACATGCCATAACCCAAACATGGTTCATCATAAAATACCGAGTTGTTGTCGTTGATAGTGTGGATGATCTCCGACGTCTTTCCAACGTCTTTAAGTTCCCGAAAGTAGCTTTACAATACTATAAGAGAAAGAAAAATAAAGAAGTAAGCATAAGATTAGTAAGTTTACTAGCAAATAAATAACAACATTGAACACAAATAATTAAACTCAAATGTCAAGATCTCTAGTTTACTCTTTATTTAATCTCATTCTCTTGCTGGTTTACTTAGTTAACTCATGATAGTAAATTATTCTTCTCTTTTTGAAACATAGAGTATCAATTGATAATATATTAAGTTCTTAACTCTTATAACTCATCAGAGCTTGCCATTTATGCTTTTAAATAAACTTTCATTAACATGATTCGTTTACTAGCCCGTTGAGCCACGTTGGAATAATAAGGATACTTGGGTCTTTTCTAATAATAGCATGCCAAAGCCATGTCCCAGACATGGTATTACATGGGATGTTCTCATATCGATGCCCATGCCATGTCCCAGACATGGTCTTACGGGGGACCTCTCATCTCGGTGCCAACGCCATGTCCCAAACATGTTCTTACATGGGACCTCTCATCTCGGTGCCAACGCCATGTCCCAGACATGGTCTTACATGAGACCTCTCACCTCGGTGCCAATGCCATGTCCCAAACATGGTCTTACATGGGACCCCTTTACCCAAATGTCATGACATTTGTATTCGATACATTCCTCATGTTTCAACGGGGCTTTTTAACACCGATTCTCTGTCATCTCATACTTGAGTCAACATTAAATAAATTCATAAAATAAATGCATAATTTCTGGAAATTAACAATATTAATAATAATTATTGAAATATTGTATTTATTTACATTAAACTTACCTCGGTACAAAATATAGCCAAATCACCAACTTAGCATTCAACTTTATTATTTCCTTTGTCTAACCTCGAGTTTCGTTCTTCTTAATCTAAAATAGCAAATTTAACTCATTTAATACTCACATTTATCAAAATATCCCTCGACTCCAACTTTGGGAAAATTATGATTTTGCCCCTAAACTTTTACATAATTATGTTTTTGCCCCAAAGTTTGGAAATTAAACTTCATCTCATATTCTTATATTATATAACATGCTGAACATTTTTCTCTTCTATGACAACATCAAATTCTCACTCGAACACTTATGTACATTAGGGATTTTACCGATTATGTCAACTTACTCGTTTTCGGTTAAAATCGGCTAGCAAAAGTTGTTTAACATAATTTCTAGCTTCATATTTATAATAAAACATCAAAATAAACACTTTTAACCTATGGGTATTTTCCAAATATAAACCCTAGGTTAAATTATTGCTAGAATAAGCAAAATTAAGCTACCGGGATCTCAAAAACGTAAAGAGCATTAAAAATGGGCTTGGGATCACTTACTATGGAGCTTGGAAGCTTGAAAACCCTAACTATGGCTTCTCCCCTTGCTAAATTCGGCTAATGAAGAAGATGATCAAAAATTGGCTTTTAATTTTGTTTTTAATTCATTTTAATAACTTAAATGACTAAAATGCCCTTAATGAAAAACTTTGGAAACATGCCTAACCATATCCATTTTTGTCCACCAACTTAACCAATGGTCTAATTACCATATAAATACCTCCTATTTAAAGTTTCATGATAATTAGACACCTCTAACATATAGAACTCAACTTTTGCACTTTTTACAATTTAGTCCTTTTGACTAAATTGAGTGCCCAAACGTCAAAATTTTTGAACGAAATTTTCAAAAAATCTTTCTGTGCAATTGTAGGCCATAGAAATATAATAAAAGTAAATTTTTCCTCATCGGATTTGTGGTCCCGAAACCACTGTTCTGATAACCTTAAATTTGGGCAATTACAGTTTTCTTATGTATTAAATTTTTATTAAGTATTTTAAATTTGAATTTTCATAGATCTAGGCAAGAAAATTAAAGGTCCATGGTTTTAAAGTTTTTTAATCAAATTTTATTCAATAATGGTAAAATCCAACATAATGAGTAAACCTACTATTTTTGATTGATTTCTAACACATTTTTAACTAAATAGAAGTTATTTAAACTCAATTTGATAGATGGGTGTCCAATTTTAATGAATTTCGTGTTTTCTCCTTTTGTGTGTTTATACAAGCTTGATTTTCCAAAAATTTTAAATTCATGAGATTAGGTAAAAATTTAAATGTTTATATTTGTAAGAATATGTTAAATAGGATGTTTAGAAACTTAATTAAGGTTTAGGAACAAAATCGCGTAAGGAAACCTTATATTTTGACAAAACAAGTTGATTTTTGATATGAGAAAAGATGGCTTAGAGTGATGATTTTATTGTTGTTTATTTGAGTTTAAGGCTATTAATAATGTGTTTGTAATTTTTTTAATGTGTATACAAAGTGTCGAACTTGTTGGGAACTTCTACAAGAAAGGCGAAAGCGAAAGATAAGCTTGTTTGAAACTGTTGTGTGAAAGGCATCGACTGGGTGAGTGCATTTGTATGTTGTGTTTTAGCATGAAGCAAAGCCCCCTGTGGACGTGATAAGTGTGTGTGAATCATAAATTCGGTTGTGTGTTGTTGTTGTTGTTGTTGTGTGTGTGTGTGTGTGTGGCAGATTGTAAACTCTGAGTTGTTGTATTAGTTAAGTTATATATAATAATATATGTCCATGTGGGGCTTGAAAAGCTTGTTAAAATTTAACGTGACAGGGGTTCTAAATAGTATACATATATAAACATATATGCATACAACCCTAAACCCTAAAATATATACATACATCTATGGTCCTATATATAACAGATATATGCCTCTATGGTTCTGTTATATATACTATATATATGATCTAGAGATATATAATAAATATATAAATATGTATACACTTTTAATGTATGCTAAGTTGATGTGACAAAGGTCACTAAATATGTATGCATATATATGTAATATATATAGTATATGGTTTTGTAATGATTACAAATGAATATAAAAAAATTATAATATGGACTTTTATAACATGCGAATTTTATTGGTAATGCACATTTTTGCATGCACGAACTCATAAGTTGATTATGAGTTTTACAATATTGCGAGTTTTGATTAGTGCAAAATTATATTATTGTGAATGTTAGGTATAAGCTGAATCGTAATGCGAGCCAATTATATTGTGTAAGAAAATGTGATTAAATAGATATGTTTGCAATGTGAACGCGTGAAACCATTGGATATCACTGGCCTGCCATAGGATTCTAAGTACTTACCCTTTATTATGTGTTATGGCATTGTGTCCAGAGGTAGTGTTGGAAATAAGGGAATGTCGAGCATAGTTCCATTTACCGTAGATAGCGTGGTTGTTTGGATAGTGCGAGCTACGTGCTACATTTACATGGAGATGGCGTACGACTCTATGAGTCATCAGGTGTGTTTTGGAGATCCATTTATCCAATGAGCATATAATTTGACTATGTTTCATATTACGAATTGCCAAATATCATTGTGTTGTGTATGAAAATTCTGTTATATGTGAATTTTTAAAGTATGTTTAAATCCTAGCATGTCTGGGTGTTTACTTGTGTTGTATGAATGTGTACTCACTAAGCTTTACCAAGCTGACACTCCTTACTTTACCATGCAGATAAATAGCTTGCGGACTAGCGAGATAGGTGTAAATCGGTGATCCATCGCAAGGCATTTTTTTAGAGTATGTGTGTGAGCTTTTAAACTCCAAACTGAAGGTAATGTAGTCGTTCCAAGGTTTAGTACTAAAATTAGACTATAATTTTTAAATAAATCTTCAACGATTGTAAACAGACATTACAAACTTTTTGTTTTTTATGTTTAATTGTTTGCTTGATTTCTTATCTGGATGGTTTTATTACTTGTTTAATTTGATGATAGTTTAATGAACTAGCAACTTTATAACTAAGGAGTCGCCAAGTGTTCAGGTATGCCCTATATCTTCTGATTGTGTGAATGAAAAGATTAATTTAGAAAAGCATGGACTTAAGTCTAATTTCTTATATGAAATATTATGCATTTGTGTGTGTGTATGGTTTTTGTGTTCGTAAAGTTTTAAATGGAGATTCATCTCGGTGGCTAATGTGACATTCGAAATTTCGGTCGAATGTCTTGGTCGGGTTTGGGGCGTCACATTTAGTGGTATCAGAGTCAGTTTACAAAAACCCACGTGAAGTCATAGTTTCGACAAATTATCATTTTTGAAAATATAAACACATGGATTTTAAAATTAAAAAATAGAAACGTTTAAACCTTTTTGACAAAAATAACCTTGTATGAAAATTAGTTGTAAATGGGGTAGGAATGGGAACACATGCCTTCCGTAAAAGTTTTATTAAAAAATTTCGTTGGGTCACTTGTCACTTCCCGTTTTATTTAAATCTATTAAATAGTAGATAAAGCCTCCTAGACACGGACATCCAGCTGTTAATGCACCAGTGGAACCACCTAGGGGAAAGCTGCACCTGTGTACGCCCATATCCGTCTCTATTATCGGATTAAGGATGGAGTGTACATAACCAAAGAACAATTTATCTGAGTCAAAACAAAAATTGAATTAATTTATAAACATATATCAATACACCAAAATAAATATTCACATGGGCCATAATCAGGTTTACAGGCCCTAAAATTAGTTGAAGTAATAGGGATCAAAATGAATCAAACATAAATTTTAGGAAAAACTTGAAAATTGGAAATAAGGGTCACACGGCCATGCGACACAACTCAGACCGTGTTATATTTGAAGTAGGGACACACGATCGTGTCCCAGCCCGTGTCAATACGTGTAACTCACCGACTTGAGACACACGGCCATGGCTCACCGACCCTCAAACCGTGTGAAACCTGCACTAAAACAACAGAGCACATACACCATGTAGGTGATTGGTGTGACACCGATCGGTGATAGCTCATTCCTAGGCGTGTGCTTCCAAATTAAACCCTTAAACAGATAAAACTTCAACATCAATACACACCATTCCCAAAAACATCGTTAGACCAAAACTCATTCCAAACTACTCATAAATATCCAAAATCAATCTCCTATATGTTTTATCCAATGTACCAAAATAGGTAACACAATTACAAATCAATTTGAACCTATTCAACAATATAATTTCATCATTAGCATACTATACATACCAAAAGCCATATCACAAACATATCAAACAACCTTCTTCTCTAGCTACATGAAAGTATGCATAGCTTACTATCCTCTCATATTAATATACGTCATTACAAGCCTTCATCGAAAAGATATAAACCAAATGAATTAACACCATTCAAAAACAAACCAACCACCAAAACAACACTTAAAACCTTATTACATTCAAGTCATACCAAAAACACACAACACTATACATGCCACTTATAACCAATTCAATATATTCAAAGCTACCAAAGTGGATCGATGGATAGTGTGATCATGCTTCGACAAAGATTCCATCATTCATGCTTTCCAATGATAACAAAACAAAGAAACAACTATATAAGCAACTAACGCTTAGTAAGCCATATAAAGATTAACTTACCAATTGTATCGAATTAAACAACCATGAGAAAACTCATTTAATCATAAGCCAAATTACCTATTTCCTATACATCATACTTCACAAGGTTAATAGGTGAAGCAATACACATATAATCTATCCCAAACAAGGCATCTAATTATATCAAACCATTTTCAATTTCAACCATTAATCTATATATGACTACCATGTATCTTCGTCTCTTTTAACTAAGCTTATCATAAATCCATATTCTTACATTAAATCATAGATCATTATATATCATATATATGTCAAGCTTTAATTACATTTCATACCATGAAAAGGATACACTATATAAATCATTCATCCACATAACTCAATGTTACCTCTTCAATCTAAATACATCAAATACAATCTTCATTCAAAGGACTTTTCATGCCATAAATCACATGTCTCAAAGAACAATCATACATGTAACTAATAAACCATTATAATTTCATTACCATTATTATAATTATGCCATAATATATAAGCACATAAATAGTTTGCAATTCAATTCTTTCCATAGCTCATGAACTAGTAATTTAAACTTGAGTACTCGAGTACCACACCAATTCCATGTAACAATCCATATCATTTAGTCTAAATCATTAGTACTCAGTTCACATACTCGATCATCACTCCATTTTTAAGGGCATCATAGATGTAGAACAGGGCACATACATGCATCAGGGCACCGAAGTGAGAATAGGCACAAACATGCAAACAGGGACATCAAAATGATACAGGGGCACCGAACTGCGAAACAAGAGCACAATCTTGCAAACAGGTG
>NC_053445.1:16556097-16597143 GCF_007990345.1 Gossypium hirsutum | reverse complement strand
TAATGTCATACGATGAGGTTGTTGATTTGATGAGTGCTATATGGCATTTGTTGAATGATTTGTCATTTGAAATGGTCATTATGCATTTTTTGCATGTTATGAGGCCTTGGTTATGGGTGAAAATGGTTTTTAGGTATATGCTTGAAGTGGGTGAAGGAAATGGCTTGATTTTTTCCAATTTATTGTCCTCACGGCCTAGGACACGGGCGTGTGCCTCCAGTAGGCTTTAAAGGTTTCAAGTCAGGTAGTTACAAGGCCTAGCACATAGCCTGACACATGGGCATGTGAGGCCATTTTGAGTTTTACGTGGCTTGGTACTTGGGCATGTGGCTTGGCCGTGTGACCCAACTCAGAGAGTTACACGGGCTGGGACATGGCCATGTGTCCCTATTTCGATTGTTACACGGCCTAAGACATAGGCATGTGTCACAGCTCAGCAATGTGAGTCACACGGCTGTGTGGCATCTATAGTTTAAAATTCTAACTTCTTTACATGTTTTAATGTTTCCGATTTAGTCCCGATTGTTTCCAAGGGTTTTTAAAGCTTCGAAGGCTTGATTAAGAGACGATATGATTGTATATGAATGGGTTATGCTATATTGATTTTAATGTTTTAAAATATATTTTTTATGTTACATTTTTACGGTAATGCTCCGTAACCCTATTTTCGCAATAGATACGGGTTAGGGGTGTTACAATTCATCACGTAAGCCAAATAAGCTTCAAACCTTTACCCATAAACTTATCAACCTTCATAGTAGAAACCACATTAACACAAACTCGGTCTTTTGCCAACAGCAACAATTTCCAACCCATCACTATTTCTAAAGGTAATTTGCTTAGTCTCAAAATCTACATTATCCTTATGCTCAGTTAACTAGTTAATGCCTAAAATAATATCAAACCTGTAAAACGAAAAATCCATAAGATCAATAAGGAAAACATGCCCTTGTATAATAAGAGGACACCTACGATAACCTTATTCGCAACAACACTATCTCTGAAGGAACTAATTACAGTAATTTCCAAATCAATAGTCTTTACAGGAATCCCTGACTTACAAGCTAATTAGCTTAGAATAGATGGAATGTGTAGAACCAGAATTAGCTATGGCAAACAATGGGATAGATCGCAAAGTGAAAGTACCTGCAATAACATCTGTCGAATCTTGATCCTCAGATTCCTAATAGCATAAACTTCAACGGGACCCCTAGATTCAACCTATGAGGCAATAGTGTGAGAAATAATTTGCTGCCCAACCGGTCTCCCATTACCTCTATTGCGACCACAACCCTAGCAGGCGAAATAGTAGGTGTCAAACTTTGAGTCTGCGAAACCTCTACTCTATTTGGGCAATCCCTCAAAAAATGTTCCTTCAAACCACACTTATAGTAGCCACCAGTCAACTTACAGCACTCTCGAGGATGGATACAATTGCAAAGAGCACAAAGCGGCCATCCAGATGCACCAACTGAACCACCAGGGCTATTCACCACCATACTTTGCTGCCTAGACTAACTTAGTCGAGACCCACGTCTCGCACCTATACTAGAACTATAATTATCATGCCCCTCTTGGACGGGCATCTAGAAACACCATTGGATGGCCTCTTACAAGTTTCAGCTAATACAGAATGAGCTGGCTCAACCAAAGTCTCCTCCACAACCTTGGCTTTTTCCACAAGCTCATCAAACAACTCTGTACTCTAGGCTACAAGTTAAACCCAAATCTCACGATTGAACCTAAAGCGGAACCTCTTATAATGATCCTTCTCAATCAAAACCATCTCAGGAGCATACTGACTAAGGCGCACAAACTATGCCTCATAGTCAGCCACAAACAACCCACCTTGCACAATTTCTGAAAATTCCCGCTTACGATCTTCCATATAATAGTCGCCCATGAACTTCCTCCTAAACACCTCTAGCAAATAATCCAAAGTTAAACGATTAGTGGGGTACCTCTCTTAACCATATTACACACATGATGTGCCTCTCCATCAAGTAGGGACACGGTACAACCCAACTTCTCCTCGTTAGAATAGGACATCTACTCAAGGATCCTTTCCACTCCTCCAACCAGTACTCCACTACGGTCGAATCAATCCCTTTAACCCCATAAAACTCTTTACCATCCAATTCCTAAAGACATTCAAGCAGTAATCCATGGTTCAAAGCTCCAGGATTGGTAGGTGCAGGAGCAGGGTTAACACTAGCAGTCCACTGAAACTCTCCAACTATCGCTTCCATCAGAGGGCCTATGCTCTGATTAGGTATGTTCACTCTATACGGAGGCACATGAGGTGCAGAGGATGTACCATACTCTTGAGTATTGGATCTCACATTAACACTTCTAGGAGGCATATCTAATTACCTAGCATACACAAACAAATAAACGACGTGAGTGGCAGAGAAATGGTCCAAGTCTCGTTTGTAACAACCTTGTTTTAGCTAAATCAAAAACGTGGTTTTGGAACCACAAATTTGAGGTAGTAAAATTATTTTAATATTATTTTTGGTATTTACAGTATGTTATTTGATATATGTGAAAATTTCGTGATTTAATTTTATCGTTTGAATGTTTAATTTGATAAAAGGGCTAAATCGTGTAAAATGCAAAAATGGGATACTAATTGTTTAAGTGTTTATTTGCTATGATTAATTAAATGTGAGGTCGTTATGATGTGATTAGATCATAGTTAGTGGATAATGACATAAATGGTCATCCATTACATGATTTTGTAATGTTTTCATTAATGGCCTTAAAGTAATTTTGTAAATAATGTTATTAAATTAAACAAAAACATTATTTTGTTCATCTTTTCAGCACCATTGCTGAAAATAACAAAGAAAGAAACCATTTTGAAGCTTTTAGGTTCAGCATTTTGAATTCTTGATTGAGGTATGCTTTGAGTTCGATTTTTGATGATTTTTACGTGTTTGAGATCATTGCTTTGTATTCTAGCTAGCCCATGCTTTAATTTTCAAATTTGATGATGATTTTATGAAATGTTGTTGATGAATATTCAATCTTTTTGTTGTTTGATGATGAAAAATAAATATTTGTTGATAGATTATCATATTTTATAAAGTGATTTTTGATGAAAATCCAAATTAGGGATTTATTTGTGAAATTTGCAAATAGAGGAGATGAAATGTGAAATAAATGGAATTAATGGGCTGCTAGGGACCTAGGGAAGATTCGACCAAAAATGGTTTTAATTAAATTATGTGTATTTTTTATGTGTATTTTTTGTTGTTTTGAAATAGGGACTAAATTGAGAAAATGGGAAATTTTAGGGTCTAAAGTGAAAAATGCCCATTTATGTGTTTTTGGATGAAATTAAATGGATATGTGATTAAATAAGTCAAATTTGAATTGATTTAGATCAAGAAAGAAAGAAATCAGAGTTAGATTGGGGAAAGTTGAAAGTTGTCGAATAGTCATTCTGATCCGTTCGTTTCTGAATGAGGTAAGTTCATAAGTAAATAAATGTTCTTAAATTCAATTGTATATACAAATATATATGTTGCTGAATTGAACTGAGCATGGGATAACCTGTTTTAAGCTTGAATTAATTGAATTACGACGTCCAAAAGCCCCATATGAACCATAGGAATAGTATAGGATATGTATATCATGACATTAGGACTTCCGAGGTATGATTTAGTGTAAGACCATGTCTGGGACATTGGCATCGATAAGAGATTTTGTGTAAGATCATGCCTGGGATATTGGCATGTAAGACCATACCTGGGATATGGCATTGTTTGTGATATATGTGTTTCCGAGTATCCTTAATGATTTCGAATGGTTCAACGGGCAATGTCAAAATGAGTCCGAATGTGAATTTGAGCTGAATGACTCAGGTACGTATGAGGTTCACATGTTCATTGAAAAAAATAAGGTAAGTGAAGTTACTTATTGTGGTAATTTGGATTATATGAGAAAAATGATTGTATATGTGTATGAGAGTAGCTAAATTTTGGCCTATTTCGAATTGAATTATATATGTTTTCATGATGAATTATTTGCTTATGACTTACTAAGCTTTCAAATCTTACTCTGTACATTTCTTTTTCTATTTTATAGTAATATAAAACGCAGAGAATTCCTCGAGTTAAAATAGGTTCGCATGGCAGTGACAGGTATGAGCTAGAATTTGTGAGACTCAGCAGATATGCCTGGAAATGTGTTTCGACTAAAGCTATAATGTGTAAAACATTTGAAGACGGTTTGAATGAAGACATTAAGTGGTTAGTCGGGATTCTTGAAATAAAAGAGTTTGTGGTAGTCGTTGAGCCAACATGCAAAGCTGAGGAACTTGGCAGAGAGAAAAGAAAAGTGGACTTTGAAGTTAGAGCTTCGTGAAAAAGATCATTGAGTAAGTCATTTTAGTCAACATCAAAGAAGTTCCGAGATGATTTTAGTCGTTCAAAGGCTACTGTAGGTTATTCTAGACAAGAATGAGACAGACCACCTATGAGTTCAAAAGTTACTTCAATAGCTAGTGTTGGAAATGTCAGACCAAATCAACCTGAGTGCAAACAATGCAGTAAACGACATCCAGTCAATTGTAGATTGAATTATTGAGCTTGTTTCAAATGTGAATCATTAGATCATTTCATTCGTGAATGTCCTGAGTTGGTCGAGCAAGATAAAGTGCAGGATACGAAGCTGAGTAACACTGCTGCTAGAGGTAGACACCCAGAAACACGAGTAATGTGAGTGGTAGTCAAAGGGGAACTAAAGACACTGTTGTTAAATCTGAAGCCCGCGCACCTGCCAGAGCTTATGCTATTCGCGCTCGTGAAGAAGCTTCGTCTCCAAATGTTATTACCGGCACTTTCACTCTCTATGATACTACTATGATTGCATTGATAGATCCAGGATCAACTCATTCTTATGTATGTGAAACTTTAGTATCCAGTAAGACTTTGCCTGTAGAGTCTACTAAATTTGTAATTAGAGTGTTAAACCCCTTAAGCAAGTGTGTTTTGGTAGATAAAGTTTATAAGAACTGTTCGTTAATGATTTGAGATTTTTGCTTTTCGACTGATCTGATGTTGTTACCATTCGACGAATTCAATATAATTTTGGGTATGGATTGGTTAACACTGCACAATGCTATTGTAAACTGCAAATAGAAGACGATTGATTTGAAATGTCAGAATAATGAGATTATTCGGATTGAATCGGATGATTTGAATGGTTTACCGGCAATGATTTCTTCGATGTTAGCTCAAAAATATGTGAGAAAGGGTTGTGAAGCTTACTTTGCCTATGTACTAGACTCTAAAGTGA
Source organism: Gossypium hirsutum (assembly GCF_007990345.1). Taxonomy (NCBI): domain Eukaryota; kingdom Viridiplantae; phylum Streptophyta; class Magnoliopsida; order Malvales; family Malvaceae; genus Gossypium; species Gossypium hirsutum. The sequence goes on along the minus strand of NC_053445.1, from coordinate 16,591,839 downwards.
CTGAAAAGAAGATTGAATCAGTACCAGTTATGTGTGAATACCCGGATGTGTTTCCTAAAGAGTTGTCGAGTTTGCACCGATCAGAGAAGTTGAATGTGGTATTGAGTTAGTGCCGGGAACAACACTGATATCGATAGCTCCGTACAGAATGGCCCCGATCGAATTAAAAGAGTTGAAAGCTCAGTTGCAAGAGTTGACAGATAGGTGTTTCAGACGATCGAGTTATTCTCCTTGAGGTGCTCCGGTATTATTTGTGAAAAATAAAGACGGAACTACGAGAATGTGCATTGATTATAGACAGCTCAATAAAGTGACAATCAAGAATAAATATCCTCTACCATGAATAGACGATTTTTTTGATCAGTTGAAAGGGGCTATAATGTTTTCCAAGATAGATTTCAGATCGGGTTATTATCAGCTGCGAATTAAAGACTCAGATATGCTGAAAACTACTTTTCAAACAAGGTACAGGCATTATGAGTTTCTAGTTATGCCTTTCGGACTAATGAATGCTCCTGCTGTTTTTATGGACCTAATAAATCAAATCTTCAGACCGTATTTGGATAGATTTATTTTTGTGTTTATAGATGACATCTTGATCTATTCTTGTGATGAATCTGAGCATGCTAAACATCTGAGAATAGTGCTACAAACTTTGTGAGATAAACACCTATTTGCAAAGTTTAGTAAATGTGAGTTCTGGTTACGAGAAGTTGGTTTTCTGGGGCATATTGTGTCAACATCGGGTATTCGAGTCAATCCAAGTAAGATTTCGGTATTGGATTGGAAGCATCCGAAAAATGTATCCAAAGTTTAAAGCTTTCTGAGACTCATCAGTTATTACTGACGATTTGTTAAAGGTTTCTCAATGATTGCAACTCCGTTGACGAGACTACTTCAAAAAGATGTTAAGTTCGAGTGGTTGGACAAGTGCCAGAAAAGTTTTGATCAGCTGAAAGCTTTTTTAACTGAAGCTCCAGTGTTAGTACAGACAAAATCGGGTAAAGAATTCATAATCTATAGTGATGCATCGTTGAATGGTTTGGGTTGTGTTTTGATGTAGGAAGGCAAAGTCATAGCTTATGCCTTGAGACAGCTAAAGCAGAACGAAAAGAGTTATCCAACGCATGATCTGGAATTAGCAGCTATCGTGTTCTCGTTGAAGATTTGGTGTCACTCTCTGTTCGGTGAGAAATGTCATGTTTATTCTGATCACTAGAGCTTAAAATATTTGATGACTAAGAAAGATCTAAATCTACGACAGCGAAGATCGTTGGTATTGTTAAAAGATTACGAGCTAGTGATTGACTACCATCCAGGAAAGGCCAATGTTGTTGCTGATGCTTTAAGTTAGAAATCTTTGTTTGCTCTATGTGCAATGAATACTCACTTGGCTCTATCTAATGACGGCTAGATTATAGATGAGTTGAAAGCAAGACCGTTATTTATGCAACAAATTTGTGAAGCTCAAAAAGTTGATAATGAATTGTTAGCAAAACGGGCTCAATGTGATTCGAACCTTGATTCAAAATTTCAAGTTGATGCTGATGATTGTTTGAGATTCAGAGGCTAGATATCTTTTCTGAAAAATTCAGAGTTGATTCAGATGATTTTAAATGAAGCTCATAGTAGTCGTTTGTCTGTTCGTCCGGGAAGCACAAAAATGTATAACGATCTGAAACAGCTTTATTGGTGGTATGGAATGAAACGTGACATCTCAGAGTTTGTTTCTAAATGTTTGATTTGTCAGCAAGTTAAAGCTGATCATCAGGTACCGTTTAGTTTACTGCGGCTGATTATGACTACCAGTAGAAATGGGATAGAGTAACTATGGATTTTGTGTCGAGATTGCCCCTATCTCCGAGAAAGAAAGATGCGATCTGGGTTATAGTTGACAGATTGATGAAATCAGCTCATTTCATTCCAGTACAAACGAACTATTCGCTTGATAAGTTAGCTGATTTGTATATTTCTGAGGTTGTGAGATTGCACGGAGCACCTATTTCTATTGTTTTGGATAGAGATCTGAGGTTCACATCGTCGTTTTGGAAGAAAATACAAGATGCGCTGGGCAAGAAGCTACACTTCAGTACCGTTTTTCACCCAAAAACGGATGGACAATCTGAGCGAGTTATTCAGATACGATGCTGCGTTCTTGAGGTTGACGGTACGTGGGAAAAGTATTTGACATTGATTGAATTTACGTAGAATAACAGCTTTCAATTGAGTATTAAAATAGCACCTTACGAAGCTTTATACAGTCACAAATGTTGAGCACCTTTGTACTAGACTGAACTTAGTGAGATTAAGATTCACGGGGTCGATTTTATTAAAGAGACTGAACAGAAAGTGAAAATGATTCGTGATAGTCTGAAAGTAGTGTCAGATTTTTAGAAATCATACGTAGACTTGAAATGAAAAGATATTGAGTTTCAGATTGGGGATCGAGTGTTTTTGAAAGTATCTCCATGGAAGAAAATACTTAGATTTGGCAGAAAAGGCAAGTTAAGTCTGAGATTCATCGGGATATATGAAATTATCGAGCGTGTCGGGCCGGTTTCTTATAGATTGTTGTTGCCACCTAGATTAGAAAAGATTCATAATGTATTTCATGCATAATGCTTCGATGATATCGATCCGATCCATCACATGTTATTTCCTCGTCTAAGATTGAGATTCAGTCTGATATGACATACGAAGAAGAACTTATCTGAGTTTTAGATCACGAGGTTAAAGAACTGAGAAATAAGAAAATTTCATCAGTGAAAGTATATGGCATCAACACGGGGTCGAAGACGCTACGTGGGAGCCCGAGGATGCTATGAGAGAGCAATATCCAAACCTATTCACTGGTAAGATTTTCGAGGATGAAAATCCCTAAGTGGGGGAGAGTTCTAATAGCCCGATTTTTGCTAAATCAGAGCAGTGGTTTTGAAACCACATATATGAGGTCGTAAAATTATTTTAACATTATTTTTGGTATTTACTGTATGCTATTTGATATGTGTGAAAATTTAGTGATTTAATTTTATCATTTGGATGTATAATTTGATACAAGGTCTAAATCGTGTAAATGCAAAAGTGGAATACTAATTGTTTAAGTGTTTATTTGCTATGATTAATTAAATGTGAGGTCCTTATGATGTGATTAGACCATAGTCAGTGCATAATGACATAAATGGTCATCCATTATATGATTTTGCAATGTTTTCATTAATGGCATTAAAGTAACTTTGTAAATAATGTTATTAAATTAAACAAAAACATTATTTTGTTCATCTTTTCACCACCACTGCCGAAAATAACAAAGAAAAGAAACCATTTTGAAGCTTTTAGGTTCGACACTTTAAAGTCTTCATTGAGGTATGTTTTGAGTTTGGTTTTTGATGATTTTTACATTTTTGAGATCGTTGCTTTGTATTCTAGCTAGTCCATGCTTTAATTTTCGAATTTGATGATGATTTTGTGAAATTCCATTGATGAATGTTCAAGCGTTTTGTTGTTTGATGATGAAAAATAAATATTTGTTGATAGATTATCATATTTTATAAAGTGATTTTTGATGAAAATCCAAATTAGTGATTTATTTGTGAAATTTACAAATTGAGGGGTTGAAATGTGAAATAAATTGAATTAATGGGCTACTAGGGACCTAGGAAAGGTTCAACCAAGCATGGGTTTGATGAAATTATGTGTATTTTGTGTTGTTTTGAAATAGAAACTAAATTGAGAAAATGTGAAATTTTAGGGGCTAAAGTGCAAAATACCTATTTATGTGTTTTTGGATGAAATTAAATGGATATGTAATTAAATAAGTCAATTTTGAATTGATTTAGATCAAGAAAGAAAGAAATCGAAGTTAGATTGGGGAAAGTTGAAAGTTGTCGAATAGTCGTTCCGATCCGTTCGTTTTTGAACGAGGAGATTTTGTGTAAGACCATGTCTGAGACATTGGCATCGTATATGATTGTAACATGTAAGACCATATCTAGGATATGGCATTGTTTGTGATATATGTGTTTCCGAGTATCCTTAATGATTCAAAATGGTTCAAAGGGCAATGTCAAAATGAGTCCGAATCTGAATTTGAGCTAAATGACTCAAGTATGTATGAGGTTCATATGTTCATTGAAAAAAATAAGGTAAGTGAAGTTATTGTGGTAATTTGGATTATATGAGAAAAATGATTGTATATGTGTATGAAAGTAGCTAAATTTTGGCCTATTTCGAATTGAATTATATATGTTATCGTGATGAATTATTTGCTTATGACTTACTAAGCTTTCAAAGCTTCCTTTGTGCATTTCTTTTTCTATTTTATAGTTATATAAAGCTAGCTCGAGTTTGAGAATCGTCAAGGAACATCGTTACACTATCAATCACTATTTCAGTACTTTAAGTGTTTGTACCTTTGATGTATGGCATGTATAGGGTAATTTCGATATGGTTCATTTTGATTTGTATATATATAGCCATGCGAAAATGGCTTGATAATGATGCTAATGTTCGTGTATATTGGCCATGTAGTTAGCTCATTTTGGGAAGTATGTTTCATGGTATATATGTATGGTGTATTGGTTATATGTTTTGGCTGAGTAACGATTTAGTTGATGGATGTGCTTTTACTATAATACATATGTTCCCATAAGCTAAGTTATGTTCGAGTGATTGCTTCGAAATTGGTTGTTTAGGTACATTTTGTGATGGCAAAATACGAATATGTTTTATAATTTATTGGATGGTTATCTAGGTATGGACATAAATGGTAAATTGCGCATGAATTAGTAAAGTACAAGGTCATATTTAATCATTTGGTAATGTTTGATAATGTCTCATGTATGGATGATATTTAAGCCGTATGGTGTGTCTTGTTTTGACTTAATAATTTGAATGTGCTTAGGTATGTAAAATGTACGTTTGACAATTTGATAATGAAATAGATTTATAAAATTGAAGATCATAATCTATGTGCTAGGTATCACATATGAAATGATACATGCTTGGTTTTAATTTAGGTAGTCGAATACCATAAATGTGATATTCATAGGGTTTGAAAATTATATTTATAAAGCACCTGCTGTATGACTTTGATGCATGTTAGTTGGTTCGAAAATTTGATTGAATGGAGGACATTGATATGATTGAATTTGAAGCATGGTTCGTATTTGTAATATGATTAATAATGCATGTTTGAATTAATTGGTTATGTGCTTTATATATATGAATTTGACTTATACAAATGAGTGAATGGTTGTTATTTGAATTTGATAACTATTGTAAAGAATTCATTATAATTTTGTGCATGAATTGTAATAAATGATTGTGCTGAACTATGTTTTGTTCGGTAATGCCTCGTAACTTTAATCTAGTGACGGATACGGGTTAGGGGTGTTACATCGTTCCTACAAGAAATTTTTGGAATTGAAGGCAATGTGTTTTCATTCCTAGCCCACACACATTACAATCAAGAGTTATTACATGCATTTCAAACATAGACGTATCCGCCACTTCATGAAAGCTAAGAACTTTACACTCATGAGCTTCAAAACTCTAAATACACAACAATCACCTAGGTCCGAGAGTTATTGAACCCAGCCTCTGATACCACCAAATGTAACACCCAATACTCGACCTAGACACCAAGCCGAATATCGAGATGCTACACCACTGTCTCACTACTTGTTCATCTAAAACAACATGTTATTTCTCATGCATCTTTTTTTTATATTAATGACGTAGCATTACCAAGAATTATCAACCACGTATTAACTTTTAATTGATAAACCATGCTAAGAATTCATAAAATAGCATAACATAGGTATTAATCATGCATTAGGACCACTTATCGAATTTTCCCAAAAATGTTATGTAGGTCTCTATGGTATTGATACCACCTGGAAAATCAATACCAAACTAGCATTTTGTTTCTCACAAAATTTCAAAACATTGAAAAATATCAGTACCTTTTGTAAGGTATCGATAATTACACCCCGAGTATCGATACTCGGGCGAAAATATCTATACCAAAGTGGTACTCTGACTCCCTACATTTTCAAAAATAAAGAGGTATCATTTTAAAAGCCTTAATATCGATACCTCTGCTTCAGGTTACAAAAATTCAGTATATAAGAGCATTTAAATCATTAAAACTTGCTCCCTAAACATCATGCTTCATTCACCTAGTCCCATAAGCATCAAAATGTCTAAACAATAAACCAAACACCATGGCCTTGTTCACAAGCTTCCAAACATACACAATATACAAGTAATCCCAAATATTTCTTAACAATCTGATATAAATGTCTACCACATTGTCTTTTTATTCCACATAATTAAAACAAGAAAAACACCTACATAATGACTTAGATCAATCCCTCGACAGGCACACCGCTCACACTAGGAACACAACTACTCTGCAAAGGATAAGATGGAGTGGGTGAGCTTAACAAGCTTAGTGAATGCCTAGAACAACCACTAATCAAACAAATCGTCATGCATTAACCAAACAATATATAGCATGATCCCAAAATGTCATTAACTAAGTACCATAATTCGCATAATTACTCATGCTCAATGCACACTTTTACACATTATTTATACGAATGTTTAGGCATATGTATATTCTGACTTGTATTGTCCACATATAAGCATGTAAAATCACATATGATCACATTTATACACAACGTATGATAATTTGGCTCTTGAGTTTATGAAACATAAAGTGGACTCTATCACCACTCATCGGATACACAGATCTCCAACACACCAAACATAGACTCGAAGAGTCAACCATATCCCATAAGTGAAGCATATAACTAACACTCTCCAACACAGCACACATACATATTCAAGTGAATAGAGCTTGGCTCACATTCCCTTATCTCTCTAAAACTGTCCATGGGCCTTAGCGCCCCATAGAACACAACACAAGTAAGTGAGTACTCACAATCCTATGGCATGCCTACTCTATCCAAAAGTTTCATTAAGTCACAATGCCAAAATATCCATAATGTCATCAAATATTACTTATAGATTATCCCTAGGTATTCACCGCATAATCATTTCATTAGAACATTAGACAAACTGTCACAAGGCATGAATAACATACCCTCATACTTGCCGTCATAAAAGTTATCAGAACATGTTCGTATTTCATCACATCACAACTCTCTTTATCATAATTCACAAACATATTTAGCATAGGTAAAAGAACACTTACACTTAGAATTTAGAGAAGGGGTTTAGGCTACCTTTAAATTCCCAAATACAAAATGAATCGCTTACGAGCAGCTATTCCAAAACACTCACCAAAATATTCGCTTTTGTAGAAAAACTGAAAGCTATACAAGCTTCCCTTTGCCCTTAACTCTACTTGTTGAAGGTCCTATTGAATCCGACGCTTCAACAAGACAAACCACACATATATTTAGTCAATAACTCACCTCAAACAACCGCAAACACAAGCCTAAGCTACATTCTTTACTAACAAAAACCTTTAGCACAACAAAATTAAAATTCAAATAACTTAGCCTAAACTTAATATTTTCACATGAAACGAGTTCCATTCATCTACATATTCATCTATGACTAATTCCCAACCTTTATACTTCACAAAACAATGCATTTTAGGGTATCGATATTTTTTAACAAGTTTGTACCATGTGTGTAAACATATCTTTGAAAATGAAAATTGACAAAAAGCTGAAAAATGTAATTGTCGACGCCACACGAGCGTGTGGCTGCCCGTGTGGTAGGCCGTGTGATCGAACATGGGTATCTGATCGTCGACGCTGGACATATGCGGTTCATGGGTCAAGCCGAATTGGGCCGTGTGGGCCTTACGAGCGTGTGGGAATGTTGGGTTAGGCCGTGAGTTCCACACGGCTGGGGCCATTTTGGGCCGAGTAGACCACACGGGCGTGTGGGTCCACACGGGCCAACAACATGGGCATGTGGGCCCACTTTTCACTATTTTGCTGTTATGGTTGCATGGGCCACCCGAGACGACTGTGAACCTACTGTAGGGTCGGTAAGCTTACCTAGACCCCTAATTGACTGAATAACTGTTATATCCTTGTACGATATATATATGACTGTATATTGAGCATGCTATTAAAACTATACTGAAAGCATGTACGATACCATGATTTGACATGACATGATTGTATGATGCATCGCATGTGGATGGGTTTATATTGATCAGAGGAAGAGTACAGAAAGGCTTCGAGCCTAACTTACTGGCAGCTCAGCTGCATATTACTGTATAGTGCTGCATTCAGTGCTATCCAGAGTGTAGGGATGAGTGGGTTGAATATATCCTCACGTGGAGTGTAGGGTTGGACGGAGATGGAGTGTAGAGGCTGGCTAGGTAGGATTTTGTGATCACATAACTGATTACTAATACTGTAATGGGCAATGGCTCAAATGCATGACTGCTACAGTATTGTAATGGGCTAAGGCACTAACTAAAACCGAAAGTATTACTGAAATGGGCTTAGGCCCAGACTATGATTGCTTTCTGTCTGCCTATTTATATGGGGTGTACACACGGGCTTTCGTGAACTCACCCTTTTGTTTTATTTGTTCAGGTAATCCCCAGACTTAGGCGGATCCGAACGGCGGATGACTCAGCCGTGGCCATACGACTCCTTTTTACTGTTCCATATCTAATTAGGTTTATTTTTCTTTTAAAAGCTTTATTTGGGATATTTTTCTATAATAATGGCCGCTATTAGTTTTGCTCAAAATTTGGATTTCATACTGCTTTATGTTTTATATCTGCTAGAGGTAGATAAAACACGGTTTTTTAAAAGATAGGCATGTATTTTAGCAAAATACCGACAAAGACTCAAACTGTTTTAAAAAGCTTCCGCAACGTATAATATTTTGCAAACTAACGACCGAATAAAAATTATTATTTTTTTAAGATTAATAAAAGATAACGACAAAATATAAACAAAAAAATTTTAAAGCAAAGTTACAGTTTTTCAACACGAGCATCAGTTTTTCCAACTCACTATCATGTGACATCGCCAGATTCGGCCATAACGTCTAAGCCAGGTTTGGGGTGTTACATTTAGTGGCATCAGAGCCAGGTTTCAAAATTCGGCTATGGATTTGGGTTTTAATACTTGGTTTTTTAAAGCATTGATTTCTTAATGATTTGAAACATTTTTACTGAATGTGTGGTACACCGAGTCTCTGGCGTCGATCTTGTAAATTCTCTGAAGCCTTTATGTGTTTTAAACTGAAATTAACTTCATACTAAAACTACTATAGATAGTACAAACTGAGACTACTAATAGGTAGACTACTAATACTGTAGTAAAACCGATAGACACTGTGTTGGGAGAAAACAAACTTTAGACGTCTAATATTGCTTCTCATAAGATATCCATTAATAAATACTAAAATTGTAAACTGATGCATAAAACTGTTAATACAAATTAACGTAAATAGACAATGAGTACAAGAGGTACTCGCGGACAAGGTACAAGAGGTCGTTGTAGAGGCCGTAGAGGTACTCGAGCTGGGTCCTCGTCATTTGGCCACATACCTAATTTGGAAACTAGTGAGATGCCTGCTTGACCTATGCCCGAGATTGGGTCTCATGCTCATGCGGCTGGGGATGATGCACTGTCTCAAGTCATGTTAAGGATTCGAGGAGGGTCGTTGGGCCCAATACTAGAGCTGGAGGCCGCGGGTCGATTACGGAACGACTCCGGTCCAATGGAGCTGAGAATTTTAGGGTATTACTGGAGCTGCCCCTAATGTGGCTGAGTACTGGATAGAGGCCACAGAGAGAATTATGGACGACTTGGACCGAACCCCGAGCAGAAGTTGAAAGCTGTTGTCTCGCTTCTACGAGATGAGGCTTATCAGTGGTGGCTCACTATTAAGGAGGGCACTCAGCCCGATCGACTGGCCTGGGAGTTCTTTAAGATCTCTTTCCACCAAAAATATGTAGGGGCCAGCTATGTGGATGCCCATAGGAGAGAGTTCTTAAATTTGACTTAGGGGGATAGATCAGTGGCTGAGTATGAGGCTTAGTTTTTATGATTGAGCTGCTATGCGCCTGGTATGGTGGCGAATGAGTATTAGCGATGTGTTCGGTTCGAGGATGGCCTCAGGGATAAACTGAGGGTTCTGATGGCTCTATAAAGGAAGCGAGATTCTGTTGCACTGGTTGACAAGGCGAAGATCGCCTAGGAAGTGAAGCGCACTAAGCGTCAAACTGTGACAGAGAGAGAGGTAGGAATAAGAGGGATTTGGAGCCCTCGAGTTTCGTTCAGAGGCCTAAGAAAAAGGTAAGAGTTGATGGGTCGAGTAGAGTTGGGTATCCCATTGCTGCTACTAGACAGCCACTGTGTACTGACTGTGGTAGGCTCCATCAGGATGAGTGTTGCAAAAGAACTGGGGATGTTTGAGGTACGGTTCTCTAGAGCACCGTATTAGAGAGTGTCCACAGAGGTCCGATTAGATGCAAGATCTGGGTAATAATACTACACAACCACCAGGCATAGTTTATCAGCCACCGAGAGGTCGGGGTCTGGCCAGAGGCAGTAATGGTTTGGGCCATGGTCAGAGAGCACCGGCCAGAGGTGCTGGACATACTAAGGTGAGGCAGCCTGCTCTAGTTTATGCTGCTCGTCGTCAAGAAGATGGAGATGCTCCAAACGTCATTACGGGTACGTTCTTTATTTACAATGTATCATATACTGCACTGATAAATATAGGATCCACTCACTCCTATATAGCTTACACTGTATCTAAAAAATTGGGTATACTGGTTGAGAGCACTACGAGTGAGGTCATTGTACTGAGTCCGTTGGGGCAGTCAATAAGGGTTAACATACTATTTAGAGATGTTTCTTTAGAGGTTCAGGGAGCTATCTTTTTGACTGATCTGATGAAACTGCCTTTTAGGGAATTTGGTCTGATACTGGGAATGGACTGGTTAGTTAAGCACCGAGTGAGCTTAGATTGTGCCACGAAAAGGGTTGTACTGAGAACTATAGAGGACAACGAGGTAGTCGTAATTAAGGAGCGTCGAAATTACTTATCAAATGTGATTTCTGCATTGAGGGCCAAAAAGTTGGTTCGTAAGATATGTGAGGCGTATCTAGCTTACATCAATGTTTTAGATTCCGGGGATTCTTTAGTTAAGGATATCAGGATGGTTAAGGAGTTTTTGCATATTTTTCCTGAAGAGCTACTTGGGTTACCTCTAAATCGTGAAGTAGAGTTTCGGATTGAGCTCCTTTCTGGTACAACTCTGGTGTCCATTGCCCCTTATAGAATGTCACTGAAAGAGCTTGGGGAGCTTAAGGCCCAGATTCAAGTGCTACTGGATCGTGGGTTCATCCTCCCTAGTGTGTCTCCATGGGGAGCATCGATTCTGTTTGTGAAAATGAAGGATGGATCCATGCGTATGTGTATTGATTACCGGCAATTGAACAATTTAACCATAAAGAATAAGTACCCCCTACCGAGGATAGACGATCTGTTTGATCAATTCTGAAGTGCTTCGATTTTCTCTAAGACTGATTTACGGTTAGGGTATCACCAGTTGAGAGTTAAAGAGGCTGACGTGCATAAGATGACATTTAGGACTCGCTATGGTTACTACGAGTTCCTAGTGATGCCATTTGGACTGACGAATGCACCAGCAGCTTTTATGGATCTGATGAACCGAGTGTTCCAGCCCTATCTAAATCTGTTTGTAGTGGTTTTTATTGATGATATACTGGTGTATTCGAAAACTGAGGATGAGCATGACGAACACCTCAGAGTGGTTCTATAGATTCTGTGAGAGAAATAACTCAATGCCAACTTCAATAAATGTGAGTTCTAGTTACGTGAAGTAACATTTTTGGGACATGTGGTTTCTGCTGAGGGGATTAGAGTCAATCCTCGAAAGATTGAGGCTGTCTTAGATTGGAAGCAGCCTAAGACTGTATCTGAGATCCGCAGTTTTCTAGGACTGGTAGGGTATTATCGAAGATTTGTGAAGGGGTTTTCTCTGATTGCCACACCTTTGACTAAGCTGCTACGTAAGGGTGTGCCATTTAACTGGACTGATGCGCAGCAAGAGAGCTTTCAGAAGCTCAATACTGTATTGACTGAGGCCCTTATTCTAATACAACCAGAGTCTAGAAAAGAGTTTACTATGTACAGCGATGCATCACATGTTAGTTTAGGATATGTGTTGATGCAAGACTTATAAGGATTAAGACTCATAAGGAAAATTATCCAATGCATGACTTGGAGTTGGCCGCAATGGTGTTCGCACTAAAAATCCGGAGGCTATACTTGTATGGTAAGAACTGTATCATTTACACTGATCACAAGAGTCTCAAGTACCTCCTCACTCAGAAGGAGCTGAATCTTAGGTAGCATAGATGGATTGAGCTGCTTAAGGACTAGGACTGTCCTATTGAATACCACCCTGGTAAGGCTAATGTGGTGGCCAACGCACTGAGCCGTAGAGTTATGACTGACCTGAGGGTGATGTTTGCTCGCCTCAGTTTATTTGATGATGGTAGTCTGTTGTCTGAACTTATAGAACAGATTAAGGGTAAACAGATAGAGGATGAGTCATTGGGTCTTCGTTGCCAACAGGTTGAGATTGGGAATATCGAGGATTTTGGACTGAATAGCGAATGGGTGCTCTATTTCCTTGGGAGAATCTGTGTGTCGAAAGATACTGAATTGAGGTAGTCTATTTTGTGAGAGGCACATAGTATCCCTTATGCTATGCATCCAAGCAAAAATAAGATGTACCATGACCTTCGTAAGTTATACTGGTGGCCATGTAACACCCCTTACCCGAGACTATTGCTGGAGTCGAGCAGGAGGCGTTATCTAACTGAACTTAATAATTCGGAGCATAAAAATCTACTTTTAGAAAAAATTAATTTGCTCACGTTCAATCAATTTGTCCTTAAAATGGACCCTCGAAACCTTAAAACATGTAACGAAAATGGTTCGAGACCAAACTGGGAACATTAAAAATATTTCGAATACTTAAACAAATCAAAATAATTTATTTTACTGTTCACAATAAAACTGTCCACTCACATAACAGTCACTAATTTAATTAAAAATAAAGTTACGAAACTTAATTTAGATCCGTAAATTTTCCCTAAAAGTAGAGTCATATATCTTCTTAACATAAAATTTCCAGAATTTTTGGTTTAGCCAAATAGTACATTTTATTCATTAAAATCTCCCCTGTTTCACCGCTCAACAGTTCTGACCCTCTTCACTAAAAATCAATTATCTTATTGTACTAATTTCGGATAATGTTCTCTTGTTTCTATTGAAAATAAACTCACTAAAGAATCTAGAAATATAAATTATGACTCATAATCCTTTCTGTACAATTTGTAATGATTTTCTAAAGTCAGAATAGGGGACTTCAAAAACCATTCTGATCCTATCTCAGTAAAATTCAAATATCTCATAATATATAATTTCTTTGTCTACACCGTTTCTTTCATGTAAAAATAGACTTGATAAGCTTTAATTATATATCTCATTCACTCTCTAATTTCATTTCTACTATCCTTGGTGATTTTTTAAAATCACGTCATTGCTGTTGTCCAAAAACTGCTCCATTGCAAATTTTTACTCTTTTATAATTCCTTTGTATTAACTATCATTTAGGCATCCATAACACCAAAAAATGTTCTTAAATAGCCATTTCAAGAGCTTTTCATTATTGAATACTTACATGCTATTAATTAGCCATATCATAATGACGCACACATAAAATGACTAAGTCCCTATCATGTCATAACTTAAAACGTTTCAAAGCACAAAATATCGAGATGATCTGTTGATAGTGTAAACGATTTTCGACGTCTTTACGATCCCCGAATTGGCTTGGCGATACTATAAAAAAATAAAATAAAGAGAGTATGCGTAAAGCTTAGTAAGTTTACAAGCAAATAATAAAAATATTTATCATAAATAATTATACTCATAAATTATCATCAAGTATCATGGTCTTTTTTTCTTCTTTACTTACTCTCTTGCTTGTTTACTTACTTGCTTACTTAAATAACTCATGATTATAACTTACTTATCCCTTGCTAAAATTTCTTTCTCAACTGATAAATGAGATATTCTTAACTCTCATAACTCACCTGAATCTATTTATTATGCTTTTGCCTAGACTTTCATGTAACATAGTCTGTTTACTAGCCCGTTGAACCACTTGGAATACTAAGGATACTCGGGTCTCCTGTCTGATAATAACATACCAAAGCCATGTCCCAGACATGGTCTTACATGGGATGTTTCCTGTACTGTCAATGTCATATCCCAGATATGGTCTTACATGGGAGTTCTCAAATCGGTGCCCATGCCATGTCCCAAACATGGTCTTACGGGAGACCTCTCATCTCGGTGCCAACGCCACGTAAAGACATGGTCTTACATGGGACCTCTCATAACCTCAATAATGCCAATGCCATGTCCCAGACATGGTCTTACATGGGATCTCATCCCCTTAATGTCTTGACATTTGTATCCGATACATTCCTAATGTTTCAATGGGACTTTTTAACACTGATTCTCTGTCATCTCATACTTGAGTCAACATTAAATAATTTTATGAAATAAGTACGTAATTGCTGGAAAATAACAACATTAATAATAATTATTGAAATATTTCATTCATTTACCGTAAACTTACCTCGGTACAAAATAAGAACAAATCTAGCAACTTAGTCCTCAACCTTTTTTTTTCCCCAGTCTAAGTCCAGATTTCGTTCCTCTTGATCTATAATAGCAAATTTAGCTTATTTAATACTCACATTCATCAAAACAGTCCTTGACTAGAACTTTGGCAAAATTATGATTTTATCCCTAAACTTTTGCATATTTATAGTTTTACCCCAAAGCTCGGAAATGAAACTTCATTCCTTATTCTTATGTTTTATGACATGCTGAACATCTTCCCTTATATGGTAACATCAAATTCACACTCTAATATTTACTTATGAACATTAGGTATTTTTACCGATTATGTCGTTTTACTCGTTTTCACTTAAAGTCACCTAGAAAAAGTTGTTTAACATAATTTCAAGCTTTATATTCTACAATAAAACATCAAAATAAACATATTTCACCTATGGGTATTTTTCCAAATATGAACCCTAACATGAATTAATGGTAGAATAAGCTAAATTGAGCTACGAGGACTCAAAAAACGAAAAACAACATTAAAAACGGGGCTTGGATGCACTTACTATGAGCTTGAGAAAGTGAAGAAACCCTAGCTATGGAGTCTCTTAAAATTCGACCCTTATGGAAGAAGATGAGCACATTTTTCCATCTCTTTCCCTTTTAATTCTTTTTATTACCAAGTGACTAAAATTCCCTTCATTAAAGCTTTAGTTATTTTTATCTATGCATGCCCATATTTGTCCATGAAAATCTAATAGTCTAATTACCATTTAAGGACCTCTACTTCAATTATGCACTTCAATTAAATCCTTTATCATCTAAAACTCATATTTACCCCCTTTTGCAATTAAGCCCTACTATGCAATTCAGACATGCAATCGCCAAAATTTCTTATTGGTATTCTAACACATGCATCCAATCAATCGGTAAATCATAAAAACTAATCACAATAAACTTTTTTATCTCAAATTCATGGTTTCGCAACCATTATTCCGTTTAGGCTCTATTTCGAGATGTTACAGGCTAGGTCTTAAGTGAGAGGTTATTGAATTTGTGGCTAAGTGTCTGACTTGCCAGCAGGTTAAGGCTGAGCATCAGTTACCTTTGAGTTTGTTGCAGCCAGTTAAGATTCCACTTTGGAAGTGGAAGAGAGTGACTATGGACTTTGTTAGTGGGTTACCCCTCACACCTACTAAGAAGGATTCTGTATGGGTCATTATGGATCGATTGACCAAGTTCACCCAGTTCATACCGGTTCGTACCGACTATTCTTTGCAGAAGCTGGCTAAATTGTATATGTTTGAGATAGTGAGATTGCATGGGGTACCAATTTCACAAATATCTGATAGGGATCCTCGCTTCACGTCTTGGTTCTGGAAGAAGCTACATGAAGCTCTAGGTACAAGATTGGACTTCAGTATTGCATTCCATCCTCAGACGAACGGTCAGTTAGAGAGGGTGATTCAGACACTGGAGGACATGTTAAGGAGTTGCGTGATTGATTTTTGAGGCAGTTGGGAGGATTACTTGCCGTTAGCAGAGTTTACTTATAACAACAGTTATCAGTCTAGCATTCAGATAGCACCTTACGAGGCTTTATATGGTCATAGGTGTCGCACACCTTCGCGTTGGACTGAGTTGGGTGAGTTGCATGGTCTGGGCTAGACTGATTCGGGACCGATTGAAAGCGACATCTGATAGGCAGAAGTCCTACGCCGACCTGAAGCATCGAGAGATTGAGTATTCAATGTAGGACTTCATTTTTCTCAACGTCTAGCCGTGGAAGAAGGTACTTAGATTTGGTTGCAAGGGCAAGTTGAGCCTTAGATTTATTGGACCTTATCGTGTGTTTAAGCGAGTGGAACTAGTTGCTTACCATTTGGAGTTACCTCCAGAATTGGATAAGATTTATGATGTATTCCATGTCTCAATGTTGAGGCGCTACCGCTCTGATCCCACACATATTGTTCCTATTGAGGAGATCGAGGCTAGGCCAGATCTAACCTTTGAGGAAGAGCCAGTTCAAGTATTGGACCGAGATGTAAAGGTTCTAAGAAGAAATTCCATCCCACCGATAAAGGTTCTTTGGCGTAATCATAGCTCTGAGGAGGCCACGTGGGAGCCTGAGGATGCGATGCGACAATAGTATCCTCATCTATTTTGATCAGGTAAAATTTTGAGGCCGAAATTTGCTTTCCAAATTTGCTTTTGGGGGGGTAGAGTTGTAACACCCCAAAAATATCTTATGTATTTATTTTCGTATTTTTGTGTTACAAATATCTATCTACTTCAGTGGTTAAGTGCTTTGGGTGTGCGTGAGAGGTCTTAAGTTCAAGCCTTGTCTTGGGAAAATTTTTGTATTTTTTTGAACAAAGCCCTATTGCTAGTCATTAGGTTTTTAAATAAATGTTAGTAAAATATGTTAGAATGGGCCTGCTGGTCTGGTGCTTAAGTGGTGTGTTAAAATGCTGGTGGTCTTAAGCTCGAGTCTTGGTGTGTGCCAGGGAGTGTTTTATTTTGTTGCTAGTGTCGTGAGGGTGTTTTAGTCTAACCAAACTAGTGAGGAGTTGGAGTGGAATTTGAATTTGGTGGTTGAGGGAGGGGTGGAAAGTTTTGGGGACTAGATTGAGGGATTTATGGAGAAAAATAAGGATAGATGAGTTTGAAGGTAACCAAATTAGGTGGTGGCAAATTCGGCTACTCAACTCATTCTCTGAGTTTTCTTTTCTACTGCTCTTCGTCTTTTTCTGCCGATTTCTGCATCTTTTCCCCCTCAGGCTGCCATTCCTCTTGTCTCACTCTCCTAAATTCAGTACTTTGGCATAGTTTCTTTCTTTCTTTTTCAATTTTTACAGCCACACGGACCTTCTTTGCTCACTTAGCCAAATTTCGACTTTATACTCTCCCTTTCTGACGTTTTTCTTTATCCCTACTGTACTTTTCTCCCTTTTCCTTGGTGCAGCCAAATTGGCCCTTGAATCTTTCTCATCTTTGTGCATCATTTTTGATCGATCAAGACAAGGTGTGCATTCCTCCTTCGCTGGTTATATGTCGGTAAGTAAGGGGTAGGTTATAATGATTTGGGGTAGTCATTGCTTGGTGAAAAACCGTTTCTTTTTATTTCTTATGTTTCCGTTAGTGATTGCACTTTGTTTTCTACAGAAAACCATGTAGATCGAGACCCTTCCCATACTTCTTCGTAAGCAAACCGAGTTGAGCCGTCAGGGGTAAGTTCCAATCGCTCTTAAATTAAGTTAGCGGTTGGGTTGGTTTAATTCGACTACTAAGGAGATTAATGGAGAGTGTGTTGATCAATTTCTTTTAGGTATTACCAAGCTCAGAAGTGTTTTGCTGCGAATCCGTAATAGGTGTAAACACAACTCTGAAAACAAAATTAGCGAAAAGGCGAAAAATGTGATTGTTGATGCCATCTGGTGTGCAGCCGCCCGTGTGGTAGGCTGTGTGATCGAACATGGGCATGTGATCGTCGAGGCTGGCCATGTGCGGTTTATGGGCCAGGCCGAATTGGGCCGTGTGGGCCCCAAGAGCACATCGGCCCCACACAAATGAACCACACGGGCCTGTGGGAATATTGGGCCAGATCGTGAGATCCACACGACTAGGGCCATTTTGGGCCGAGTGGATCACATGGGTGTATAGGTCCACTCGGGCCGACAACATGGGCATATGGGTCTATTTTTCACTGTTTTGATGTTAAGGTTGCATGGGTCGCCCGAGACGACTGTGAGCCTAATGTAGGATCGGTAAGCTTCCCTAGACCCCTAATTGACTAAATGATTGTTATATCCATGTACGATATATATATGACGTATATTGAGCATGCTATTAAAACTATACTGAAAGCATGTATGATACCATGACTTGACATGACATGATTGTATGATGCATTGCGTGGGGATGGGTTTATATTGATCGGAGGAAGTGTGCTGAAAGGCTTCGAGCCTAACTTACTAGTAGCTCAGCTATATATTAATGTATAGGGCCGCATTCGGTGCTACTTGGAGTGTAGGGATGGGTGGGTTGAATATATCCCCACATGGAGTGTAGGGTTGGACGGAGATGGAGTGTAGAGGCTAACTGGGTAGGATTTTGTGATCACATAATTGATTACTGATACTGTAATGGGCCAAGGCCCAAATGCGTGATTGCTACTGAATTATAATGGGCTAAGGCCCTAACTGAAACTGAAACTATTACTGAAATGGGCTAAGGCCCTAACTAAAACTGAAACTGAAACTGTTACTAAAATGGGCTTAGCCCAGGCTATGATTGCTTTTTCTCTACTTGTTTATATGGGGTGTACACACTGAGTTTTTGTAAACTCACCCTTCTATTTTATCTGTTCAGGTAACCCCTAGACTTAGGCGGATCAGAGCGGCGGAGGACTCAACTGTGGCCACACGACTGCTTTTTACTATTTTGTATCTAATTAGGTTTATTTTTCTTTTAAAAGCTTTATTTGGGGTATTGTTTGTAATAATGGCCGCTATGAGTGTTGCTTAAAATTTGGATTTTATACTGCTTTATGTTTTATATCTGGTAAAGGTAGAGAAAACACAGGTTTTTAAAAGATAGGCATGTGTTTTAGCAAAATACCCACAAGACTCAAACAGTTTTAAAAGCTTCCGCAACGTATAATATTTTGCAAACTAACGACTGAATAAAAATAACTATTTTTTAGGATTAATAAATAATAACGACGAGATCTAAACGGAAAATGTTTAAAGTAAAGTTACAGTTTTTGAACACAAGCATCGATTTTTCAAACACACTATCATCTAACATCGCCAGATTCGGCCATAACGTCCAGGACGGGTTTGGGGTGTTACACTTTAAAACTAAGTTTTTATCCAAAAACTTGAAATTCACCATTAAAGACTCAATTTTTGGCTTTTAATCAAAATATGCGATTTTACGGTTAAAAATTCAGTTTCGAAGACCCAATAACATTAAAAACTAATGAGAATGCGAATGGTTACCTTTAATGAGAAGAATAACAATTTTTTGATGCAAAATAAAAAAACCCACAAGTGGAGAAGATGATGAAATTGATGAGATTGAAATGATATAAATTCAAAGTATTATAGTTTGGGAGACAAAAATCAATTGAGACAATGAGGACTAGCAAAGGACGACAACATTAATGAGATAGGAAGAAGCATTCGTGAATATAACTGGGAATGGGGG
Organism: Gossypium hirsutum; assembly: GCF_007990345.1. Taxonomy (NCBI): domain Eukaryota; kingdom Viridiplantae; phylum Streptophyta; class Magnoliopsida; order Malvales; family Malvaceae; genus Gossypium; species Gossypium hirsutum. Next base: position 16,571,937 of record NC_053445.1, on the reverse strand, counting down.
TTTATTAGGTTGATTTTGAAATTTTTGTTTAATTACTTCACAAAGTCTCACAGCTTTGACCCTTTTTCAAATCAGTCCCTTTTCTAAAATTAAAGACATTTAAAACTCGTTTCCAAAAATTGACTTAACTTTATGAAAACTATTGTCGAAATCATTATCAAGTACCAACCTTAACAAATTTCAAGCTCTTACTGGCCAAAATTCCTAAAATACCCATAAAACTCCTAGGCCCTATTTTGGGGTCTTACAACAACCGTGTGCTCTGTTTAATTTTTGTGATTTTAGGTCTACAAGGCCACAGTTTGTTACACAGTCAGGTGACATGACCATGTGTCTCCTTCTACACGGTATTTGCCTTTGCACACAGTTGAGTGATAAGACAATCTTTTATTGCACCACACAGCCTCAGGCTTGTCACATGGCTTGGCCATACGGTCGTGTGATCCCTACTTTTAGTTTTTACGCTACTTTTATGTTATGTTCCAAATTAGTCCCTTCTTGTTTCTTATTTGTTTTTTAAAGTTTCGTAGGCTCAATTTAAGTTTCATTTTAGTAAGAATATCATGATTATTGAATGAATAATTATCGATAATTGATTTAAGTTTAAAATTTTTAATGAAATTGTATGTTTTTGTTCTGTTGATTATTGTAGCATCTTGTAACATTAATTTGTAGATAGAGGATGGTGAGCGGTATTACAAACAAAACATATAGTTAAGGGTAATTACACTAATTTAGGAAATAACTACAGAAGGAATAAATCATAAAGTGTGCAGAGTTACGAAATTAACAAATCAATGAAAAACGATGGTTGATTGATTTCGATGTGGTTCATCAACTCTTGAATTAGGGACCTAAATTGCATAAACTTCTAAAATGGTTCCATTTTACCTCTCGGTTTCAATTTTTCAAAATGAGACAAGTTAATCTGATTTATCTCTCGACCTCATTGCTAGACCAAGACTAACCAATAGATGCTCAACAATATTACCTCTCGATCTCACTTGCCTAGATTTTCCCTTATAGGCGTCAATCCTAAGTTTGTAGGTTTATTCAATTTAATCCAATTTATTTAAATTTAGTCCATTTCTCAAAATAAACTAATCCACTTCTCCATCAATCAACCTCCATAAGGTTTATTTACACATGATAAAAACATGGCAACCATTAACATCAAGGTAAATAAGAAAATAAAAGTTTGGATTTTGAACCTAAAAAACTTAAAAAAAAAAGTGAAGACAAGTATCTAGCAGCTAAATAATAAACAAAAAACAATAAAGATGAAGTTTTTAACAAATGAAAATACAAGAAACTTAAATAGCATTAACATAAAGAGTTGAATGTCATTACAACTAAAGAAAAGGTAGTAAAGGTGCAAATAAACTCTAACTACAATAATAACTAACATAACTAACTTAGGAAATCGAAATAACGAGACGAAAAGGCATATAAAATTTACACTACAACTATAGAAAAGATAAAGCGAAACCTAAGAGAAAACTAGAGAAAATTTATCTAAATTTAAGACTAATGCTCTTCTCTCTCTCTCTCTTCAACTTAAATTGGCTATTTTAGCAACAAATTCTGACCAACAATTGTTAACCAAAATGCCCTTGAACATGTCTTTTCGATTGGTGCTTCGATTATACAAAGACTACCCTTGATGTCATTTTGTGTCCCCTCGTGATATCAATATAGAAATACCCATGGTAGGATATCGCGATATCGTCATCAGTCTTGGAATGAGGTACTTCTTAGCAAGTGGATATTGTGATAACTTAAGAGGATATTGCGATAACATAGTAGGTGGTCTTAATCTAAGGCCTATTAAGGGTATCGCGATTCCCTGGCTTTGATATCCCAATACCCCTTCCTTTGGTGATGTTCTTGCTCGAGTTCAGCCACTGACAACTCATTCCTACAACACTTAATCAGTCGTTAGGGCCCACAATGGCACAATTGACTAATTTGGGTCTCACAATGAATAAAAATAGGCATTCACACTTATTTAATTGCAAAAACTAAAATTAAGCTAACCTACTAAAAATATATTTAAATTGCTTAAAAAAACTCGTTAAGTGACACGAGGAGCCTAATTTGACACTTCTGTTGGAAAAAATCTGGTTTGAAAACAATTTTCTTACACAGTGGAAAATTAAAAATTTGAAAACCAACCCGATTTGTGATTTTTATTGTAATAAACCCTAACTGAATTCATACATGTGTTTTTGGCTTAGTGGACATTCGTTCTTCCCAACTTTCAACCAAACGACCTTTTTCGCTATTCTCGTACTACGAACTGTTTCGAGTGTGGGCTCGAATCAATTGAATCAAAACACAAAACTAGAAAAAGTTTCTCTCTTTTATTTTGGGTGAAAATGAAAATTGTCTCTTTTTTAATATAAACCGAAAGACTTATTATTTTAGGAAAATATATTTAATAGTTGAGAATAAATTCTCTCTATTTTTGGCTGAGTAACAATCTTTCAAAGTTGTTTATTATGCCCTATCAGTGCCATCTATTTATAAGAAGAGAAGGTAAAACCCTTGTTTAGTTGTAGTGGTTTATTTCAAATAAAAAAAACAACTTTCTACTTAGAGTAGGAGTGTCATGGATGACACACCCTAGTATTACTACTAGGGTTGCCGCCCGCTTCATATTATATAAGGGGTTTTGGGCCTCTCTCTCATCGGGTCCAATTACGAGTACTTCTTGGGTCTTTTGACCCAATACTCTATAATGTGATCCAACCCCATTCGGTTTTTCTATTTCTCAAAATAAACTTTAATATTCTATAATAAACAATTTTCTCATTCCTATTTTACTCCCAATAAAATTTTGAAGATTTTACCCCTATTAAAATTTTGACAATTTTACCCATGGTAAGATTTTAAAAAAAATATGTTTAATATTTCACAACTCAACATGTTCATTGTGACCAAATGGTTTATTTTCATTTTTGGGCTTCAAAATAGCTCAAAAACATAAAATTATTCTTCCTATCATTTATAAGTAATCCATATAGAATTGCAAATGAATCATTTCCATTTCCATTTTGGAAACCTACATTCATTTTCAAATGATTCTATTTTCCAATTTCGAAAAAAACCATAATCATTCTTGAATATTTCCCATTTCTCTTTTCCTCTTCATTCCGTTCATTTCTATTCAAACACACAATTCATTTTTGGTTTCAATGAGCTAGCAGAGGGACCGATTAAACATATGTAATTAGGGCTCAAATAATTTATAATTAAGTTCCGATTTTTCGCCTATTAATTATAAGCTCATTTATTCATGAAGTCATTACTGTATAGTATCATGACTAAGCTCTCCCTAATGACATACCATTACGAAAGCAACTACTTAGTGATCTTCCAATAACATTGTCATAAGTGTGTTACCCTCATAGAATATGCTTGATCACTTTAGGATAATATCTATTCTCCCAATATGATCTTATTTTATCTTATGGTAACGATTAGGTCTTCTTTCATGAAAAGTCAATTACTGTCGAATAGTAATTAAGTCGTTCATCACAAAGATGAAAGACCTATGACCATGTTTACATTTCATCAACCATGTAATGTCAATGAGAAGATGTCATTTCCCCATGTCTTGGGCCATGAATTTCACTGTTGTGAATGACTCCATGTACTGCAGAAGTCATACACCACTGCACCAGCTTTTGGTTCATTATCTATTTGAACTAAGGCTTTTACTTATATTAAAGTGTATGAGTTATGCATACATAGTCCGCCATCCACTAAGGATTTTGGTATGACTCACTATGAACGTCACAAGCGAATAAATCTATAAACAGATTCACAATCCATTCCACTTGAGTCTAGTCCGATGTACTGTCAGTCCAGTCATTCATATCTATGTCTCTATTTTCTGGGAGTCATTCGCTCTAATGCCCAAGACAAGGCATCTTCCCTATTGGACTTGATAGACGACATATTAGACTTTCAATTTGTTTGCTCAGTTTCGATTAGACTAAGGACATGTTTAGGTTTGTTTACTAATATTAAGTTTTCTTTTCGTATTACGATCTGACCACATAATACCACTTAGCATTAGTTAAACATTAGACAACCAGTGAGCAACATTTGCTTTCATTTTGCTTTGCGTGCAAAAACCTTGTGAGGATAAATATACAAAGTGTTAATGTAATTAATGAATAATTTTATTAACTAATCTATTCAAAAATTACAAGTGTACTTAGATGAAAATACTACATTTAGGGCACCAGATCCAACAATCTCCGGCTTAACCTAGTTAAGTAGATGAGTCATGTTTCACATTCTTGTGCCCCTCCATATGTTTCTCAAAGAGCTCTCTAGCTAGTAGATTCTTGGCAAAAAAAATTCTCAGGTTTTGTCCTTATATGCTATCTTTGACTACATCCACTAACCGTCAAACACTACCGTCTCCCTTGTGATACTTTGTATAAATGTGTTTTGTACTTTATATGGTTTGTTTGAGCTTTACCCATATCTGCAGTTTGCCCAAATACAATATCTTCAAACACTTAAATTCACATATTTGACCCATAATCTACATTTTACACTTTTCCCAAAAAATTATCTTATATTCAATTTAGTCCTAGACCCAAAACTTTCAAATCTATCACAATTTAACCAAATGAATGCTAGCAGAATTTTATATAGTCTCTATACAACCCATATTTATCAATTTTTCACAAGAATTTCATGCAACTTCACTATTTTAACAACTTTCTCTTTAGACATTAAAATCAACCAGAACCACTTTATAAAATAGTCTTATTTAACTATTAAACTTATTGATCTATCATCAAACTTTAAAAACATCACAAATTCATTAGTAGAATAAATCTAAAAGTTTAACATTTTTACAAATTAGTCATTGGGTTAGCTAGATTAAGCTACAATGAACTCGAAAACATAAAAATTACTAAAAACAAGCTTAAAAATACTTACCATGCAAAAGAAACAAGCTTTGGTCAAAGCTTTGGTTTCTCAAAAATGGAAGAATTGGTTTTTACAAAGTGAATGGAAGAAGATGATGGTTATTCCATCATTTGTTTTATTTAAATTATACTTATTTATCAATTTACAAGTTTACCCTTCAAAAAGAAATCAAAGTTCATATAATATAACACCTAAACCGTCCATTATATTACAAATTGTTAGATTTACTATATAAAACCCTTAATTCATGTTTTTATATCTGTTTAATATAATTAAACCTATAACGATTAACATTTGTAGCTTTTACGATCTAGTCCTTTTCACTTAATTAACTATCTAAATATTAAAATTTTCTAACCAAATTTTAATACGACACTGTAATAAACCTGTAACACCTTATACCTAGCCTAGTCGCCAAGCCCGGGTAACAGGATGCTACACCATAGTCTCATCAACAATAAAGCATAAAACATCTCATTGACATGCAATTACCATAAAATTTCATTTGGCCATTTAAAGAGATTCTAAGCCATGAATACCCTAAGCAACATGATATCATGCTAAACATACATTAGATGAGCTTATAACAAAATTTAAACATGATTTTAAACTACTTAACAAAAAATCAGAATAAATCACGTAGGTATCGATAATTCTTGTAGATGGTACTGATAGCGCCCAGAAAATCAATACCAAATAGCATTGTGTTTCTCACCTAAAATCAAAACCCAAGAAATTATTGGTACACTTCAAAAAGTATCAGTTTTATTACCCCGAGCATCGATACTTGTGACATGGTATCGATACCAAATCGAGTTACTGACTTACTACGAATTCGAAATATCAAGAAGGTATTGATTTTCAAACCCAAATATTAATACCTCTACTCCAGGCAACAAAAACACAACATATTAAGGCATTTAGTTTATTCAACATCCAAAAGATCATGGCATCAATTAGCTGATTACTTTATCAACATTCGTCAAAACAACTATAATGGTAGTTCAAAACATTGTAAATATGTCTGAACAAGTAATCAATAGACCAAGCTTGATATCCGTAAATCCTAAAAGAAAAAAGTCATGTAAACATCCAAAACATCATGGCATCAAACAACTAAAAGTCTATCGGATTACCTTGTTCCCATAGTTCAAAGAATAATAATAATATCACTCACACAGAAACAAAAGCCTAACTTGGATCACTTCCTTGGTTTCCCCACACCGCTTACACCGCAAATGCTAAATATCTGCAATGGTTAGAGAGAGTAAGTAAGATTGAACAAGCTCAATGAATGTCAAAGTAACCACAAAGTACACACAATATCAAAGATTAAATAAGAGCATACTATGACACATTCACAACCATATTCTAACCAAGTCACAATAACATATTCACCGTTCATTAAATCATAAAACTAGCATATACTTCCACGTACAACTACTCTCAAATTATATTAAAATAGTTTATTTTGTAATAATTCATCAAGACTGAATAACGTATACATGATTTAATAACTCACAAGTCTAGCTTATATATTCTCATGCATTCACAAGTTAAATGAAAATGACCCAAACCACAATTACATACACAATTTACTATGAGAACATACTAACATTTTCATGAAACTTAAATCAACTCATTTAGCATATTATTCACATGTTTATGCATCCATATCACATCGTATTATCATAATATATAAGATCACATTCAAATGATAATTTGACACTTGAAGCTATGAAACATAAAAGTGGGCTCTATCACCACATATCGAATACATGGATCTCGAACACACCAATTGACTCACAGAGTCGAACTTATCCCAGAAAGTGAAGCATAAAGCTAAAACTCTCCAACACAAGAAACATGTCCTATTGAATATAGTGTAGCTCACATTCCCTTATATCTCCAACCTGTCTCAATGCCCAAAAACACGATACATATAGGTGAGTACTCACAATCCTATGGCATGCCAACTATATCCAACGGTTTCAAGAGATCATAGGGCCAAAATATCCACAATTACACATTTTTAATTATTGATTTAATGCGCATCATCTCTGTTTATATTTATAAATTTACATCACAACTTGTACACAATGCATGTTTATTGGATTCACATTTAATTGCATTTTAAGAGCCACAATAATGCTTATTGAGCCATCACATATTTGACCACATATATGTGCATTAAAATCAATACATCATATATCACATACAAGTATTCTCACATATTACCTGTCATAATAATATCACATCCACAATTCAACACATATATACTTACCGGAATTTCGCTCGCTTTCACTACTTATTTGCATTATTAGCATATTATTATCACTGTCATTTGACATCTATATCATGCCCACAACACAACACAATTCACAATAGTCATCACACATTACTCATATCACAATATCGTATCATAATAATCAATCCACAATTATTCAGATAATCACATAATTACCAAAATAAAGCAAGGGAAACAAAAAGCTTACACTCGGAACTTAGGATAAGGGCTTAGGCTATTCCTAAGCTCCCAATTAACACTATGAACCGTGTCTACAAGTAGCAATTCCAAACACTCACCGATCACACTTTCACCTAATTACCGAAAGCTTAAACTAGATTTTCCTTACGTTTCACCTTGCTCGTAGAAGGCTCAAACGGTTTTGATGCTTCACACATAATAACCACATAGTATACACAATCAATAATCAGCCAAAGAGTCACTTCAAATAATCAGTAATCAAAATGTTCGACATAGTAAACTTGAATTTTAATTATCTTATTCTAGACTTAATCTTTTTGCCTAAAATTGATTTCTTTCATTTAATTATTTACATATGACTGATTCTGAACCTTTAAACTACTCAAAACTACCCAATTCATGGTATCAAAATTTTTGACATATTTCTGGCAAATTTCACGAAAATTCATTAAAACATTGGAAATCTTCAACAAAACTTTAAAGTAAGTATAGAAACCTTCTAATCATATCAAAACTAATTGAACAACACTTTGAAACCACATTTCTACCCAAAATCCTGAAATCCACCATTAATGACCTAATTTTTAGCTTTTATTTAAATCATGCGATTTAACGACTAAAAACTCAATCTAAAGGATCAAATAACATAAAAAACTAATAAGGACTCGAATTGTTACCTTATTTGATGAAAAACCAACTGTTTGATCGAAAACTCGAAAAATAGAAAAATTGAACAATGGAGAAATCTATGGTTTTCTTGGATGATTTTCTTTAAATACAATGGTATGGCTTGAGGAATGATAGAAATCTATGGAATTGAGTTTGAGAATCAAAATTGATTGAGAGTAGCTTTGGAATGCAATGGATGATAAAACAAAAATACTTAAAGTGTTCTACAAAAATTGGTTTAATTACTTTTTAAAAACTCATAATTTAAACCCTTTTACAAATTAGTCATTATTTCAAAGTTGAAAGTCTTTTGAACATTATTTTCAAAAATTATTTTAATTTCCAAAATGCCGTAGACAAAAGCATTTTTAATACCATTCTAATGAAATTCGCAAGCTCACTAGAGTTAAAATCCCCATTTTACCCTCAAAACTTATAAGCCCAATTTTTGGTGTGACAACCCTATAAATAATAAATAAGTAAATAATTACTAACTCACTAGTCAAAATTGTGGTTCTGAAACCACTGTTTCTAACACCATTGAAAACTGGTTGTTATAACTCTCTCCCTAAACGAATTTTCGTCTTCAAAAATCTTACTAGAGAAAAGGTTTGGGTATTGCAATTTCCTAACTTTTTCGGATTCCCAGATGGCTTCCTCAACACCGTGACGCTGCCAGAGAACTTTCACTAAAGATATATGTTTATTTTGAAGTTCTTTAACTTCGTAAGCCAGAATCTTAACTAGCCCTTCCTTGTAGGTCATATCAGGCTATAACTCTTTCTACCAAAGAAATTACATGGGAAGGATCCAACCAATACCTATTCTTTCAGTAACTTTGTATGGACTAATAAACCTTGGGCTGAGTTTTCCTTTCCAACCGAAATGAAAAAGTTTCTTCCAAAGTGATATTTTCAAGAACACGTTTTCACCAACTTGAAATTCAATATCTTTTCTTTTTAAATCAGCATACAATTTTGGATAGTTTGAAGCAGCTTTCAAACAATCACAAATAACCCTGACTTTATCTTCGATCTCGCGAATCAAATCTATACCAGAAATCTTTGTATCACTCAACTCAGTCTAGTACAATGGATTTTTACATTTGTGACCATATAAAGCTTCGTACAATGCCATTTTCATGCTCAACTAGTAACTTTTGTTATAAGCAAATCGAACTAACGAAATAAAATTTTCCTATTTACCTTCAAATTTGAGAATACAACATCAAAGCATATCTTCAAGTACTTGAATTACCCATTCTAACTGACCATTTGTTTGCAGATGAAAGGTTGTACTGAATTGCAATTTGGTACCTATAGCCTCATATAGCTTACCCCAAAACCTAGAGGTAAATCTTGGGTCACAATTTGACATGATTGATAATAGAACATTTTGAAATCTGACTATTTATGAAACATACAATTTTTCCAATTTATCAAGCGAGTAATCTGTACGTAGGGGTATTAAATGTGTAGATATCTTTAACTGGTGAACTATAACACATATTGCATATTTCTTTCTCGGTGTTAACAATAACCCTGTTACGAAGTCTAGAGTAACACGTTCCCATTTCCACTCGGGAATTATAATAGGCTACAACAACCCAAATGGAACTTGATGCTCAAATTTTTCCTGTTGACGCACAAGGCATTTTTATACGAACTTAGAGATCTCGTGTTTCATTCCCGGCCATCAATACATCAGTTTCAAACCACAATACATTTTCGTGCTACCCGGGTGTAACGAATAACACTGTTGTGAGCTTCATTTAAAATTTTCTGTTTCAACTGTGAATTATCAGGTACACACAACCTATTTCGAAAATATAATCTACCATCCGTACCAATACTATAATTAGCTAATTGACTATTATCAACCATTTTCAATTTAGCTAACAAATTCATATAATTAAATTGTAACTCCCAAATTTTTTGTAAAAACAAAGGTTTAGCTTTTAACTCGGCTAAAATAGAACTGTCATGCTCCAACTTAAACTAAGCATTCATCAATTAGAGAACAAAAAGGGATTTATGACTCAAAGCATCAACAACAACATTTGCTTTACTCAAATGATAATCTATTACCATATCATAGTCTTTTAATAATTAAAGCCACCTTCGTTGGTGCAGATACAACTCTTTTTGTGTCATCATGTATTTCAGAATTTTATAATCAGTATAAACATGACATTTCTTATTGTACAAATAGTGACTCCAAATTTCCAATGCAAAAACAACTGAAACTACATCAAGATCATGTGTCAAGTAATTCTTTTCATGAGTTTTGAGTTCTTAAGAAGCATATGCAATAACCTTGTCGTCTTGCGTCAAAACATATCCCAAACTGTTCAAGGAAGCATCACTATAAACAATAATTTTTTTTATCAAATTCAGGTTGTGTCAATACCGATGCCTCTGTCAACGTTCTTTTCAACTAATCAAAACTTTACTGAAATTTATCAGACCACACAAAACTAATATCTTTTTGTAACAATTTTTTCATAAGTAAAGCTATTATCGAAAAATTCTTAACGAATCATCAATAATATTTGGTTAATCCTAGGAAACTACGTAACTCAGACACATTTCATGGAGGCTTCTAATTCAAAATAGTGGAAATCGGGCACGAATCAGCTCGTATCCCTTCAACTAAAATCATATAACCGAGAACTTTAACTTCTTTGAGCCAAAATTGCATTTACTAAACATTGTGTACAATTGTTTTTCACATAAGGTCTATAATACGATCCTCAAATGCTGGGCATGCTCAGATTCATTTCTGGAGTAAATTAGAATGTCATCAATAAAAACAAAAATGAACCTGTCGAGGTAAGGCTAAAAGACCCGATTCATTTGATCCATAAACGCTGTCGAGGCATTTTTTAATTTGAAAGGCACAACTAGAAACTCGTAGTGTTCGTAACGGGTTTCGAATGCTATTTTTGGCAATAACATCTTTAACTCACAACTGATTATAGCTAGATCTAAAACCAATCTTTGAAAACACTGTGGCACCTTTTAGATGATCTAATAAATCATGAATACGAGGCAACTTATATTCATTATTTATCGTGACTTTGTTCAATTATCGATAATCTATACATAATCTCATTGATCCATCTTTCTTTTTCACAAACAAAAAAGGTGCACTTCAAGGTGATATACACGATCGAATAAAACCTCTGTCAATGAATTCCTGCAACTGAGCTTTTAAGTTTTTTTAATTTAGTTGGTGTCGTTCTGTATAGAGCAATCAAAATTGGAGCAATCCTTGGCACTAATTCTATAACAAATTTGACTTCTCACCTTGGTGGTAAATCGAACAATTCCACAGGAAAAATATCTGTAAACTCGCAAAATGTCGGTACCTGATCAACTTTCATTTCAGATACTCTAGAATCTAGAATATAAGCTAGAAATGCATCATAGCCTTCTCAGATCAGTTTCTATACGGGTATTGCTGAAATCATACTCGAAACACAATCAGACTAAGTAGATTCAACATAAATTAATTCACCATTCTGACATCTCAAATCAATATGATTCTTTTGATAATTCACTATAGCATCATGATCAGTTATCCAATCTGTTCCCAGTATAATGTCAAATTCGTTAAATGATAGTAACATTAAATTAGTAGGAAAATCGTAACCCTAAATTTTTAGTGGATAGTGCAAACCAAATCAACTATGACACTTTGGCCTAAAGGGTTCATGACTTTAACGACATATTTAGTTGACTTAACTGGTAGAATCTGTTATGTTACTTATATAGTGCATATTTATGTGTGATGCTCCAAACCCAACCGAGACGGTCTAACTCAAATTTCAAACATCACATTAGCCACCGAGGTGACTCTCCTTTTAAAACTTTACAAACCACACCAACCATACACGCCGCACAATGTAGAATATTTCATATAGGAAATTAGACATAAGTGCATGCTTTCTAAATTAATCATTTCATTCACACAATCAAAAGATATAGGGCGTATCTTAATACTCGACGGTCTTTCTTAGCTGGAAAAGTTTCTTAGTTCATTTAACTATCATCACATTAAAAAGTAATAAAACCATCAGATCAAAAATTAAGCAAGCAAGTATAACGTTCAAAAATCCAAAAAAAAATAGTCTATAATGTAAGTTTACAACCCGTTCAATATTTATTTAAAATGTCAAAGTCTAATTTTAGTACTAAAACATTGGAAAGACCCACATTGCCTTCACTTTGGAGTTTAAAAGCTCAACACACATACTCTAAAAAAATGCCTTGCGATGGATCATCGATTTACCACCCCTTCTCACTAGCCCACAAGCTATTTATCTGCAAGGTAAAGTAATGAGTGTGAGCTTGGTAAAGCTTAGTGAGTACACATGCATACAAAACAAGTAAACTTACTAGACATGTTAGAATTTAAACATATTTTAACAATTTACATAGAACACAATTTTCATACACAACATAGTGATATATTGGCAATTTGTGAATATAAAACATAGTTAAATTATATGCTCATTGTCGCATGTGAAATGGTATGCGAATTGTGCAAGTATACACGTCGAATCAAGTAATAAAATGATAGAAAAATAATATACAAATGGTTAACTAATTATAATAAAGTTAGAATGTAGTGGTACACAAAAGGACTATTAATGTGATTAAAATGTGTAACTGATGAATAATTGAAAATGCTATGGAAACGTAAGAGTAAAAATGCAATGGCAATTATGAAAATCAGTATATGAATAATATGTAACTGAACAAGTAAATAATTAAGGATGTGATGGCAAAGATACTACAATAAGGGATAAGGGATATATGATGTGGATATGGAAGGTCGGAATTAATTAGAATTTACCCTTACTGTCAGAAATGCCTCGGCAAAATCCTAATCAACTTGTTACTCAGAAGAATTCTAAAGTGGTATGTTTCTTTCGAGAGAAAAAACCTCAAGTTACCATGCCCGCGTCTATAAGCCTTTAATACGGTACCCTATACTGTTTCTTTTTCTATTAACGCTGCTCTATGTCTAGAGTCTACTACAAGTATTTATCAAGTACTTACTTATATCATTCAATTTCGGTCCAACTAATCTAGCCTTTTTAGAATTAAATTAGTTTATGGGCATGTTGTATAACACCCCAAACCTGTCCTAGACATTATGGTCGAATCTGACGTGTCACACTGAAGTGTCTTTCGAAAATTAATTGATTGGTAAAAATTTGTTTCTAAGCTTAAAATAAACCCCTTTATTAATTATTTAACAAATCAACTAGATAAAATGTTTGTCTTGTTTTCTGATATTGTTTTTATTAAGTTGGTCTAAAATCGCGGAAGTTTTATTTCTTTAAATTTTATTGTTTAAAATCGTGTCTTTGAAAACAGTAATTATTTTAAAAATTCATCTTCTTCTATTTTAAAAATTCGTCTTCTCCTATCTAGCAGTTTAAAATATGTAAGTAAAAGCCCAATTAAAAATTTAAACCAACTTAAAGGCCTTATTACAAAAACAAAACCCAACTTATCAATTAAATAAAATAAAAGCAAGTGTAACAGTAGCAATTGTGTGCCACCTCCAAGTCCCTCGCAGCACCGAACCGCCTATGGCTAGGGATTACCTGCATAGTTAAAAGAAGAGGGTGAGTTTTTGAAACTCAGTGTGTAATCCCCTACCAAACAGTCAGCATACAACATGCAGTAACAGTCTGGGCCTGAGCCCTATTTAGTATCAGTACAGTATGGGCCTAGCTCGATACAGTAATAGTACAGTGCATAATCCAACCTATCCCAATCCAACCAACACCATTCTGTACCACCAACACACCATGTGAGGATAAAATCGACCCACCCAGCCAACACACCAATATCATAGCAAAGCTACCAGTAATAGTATCACAGCGAAGCTGCCAGTAACAGTATATGTGGCAAAGCCACAGTACAGTATACTTCCCCATATCAGTATCCCAACCTTATGCAGTATGTCATGTTATAAATCATACGTGTATGCAAAACGTCATACTCAGTAATCATCATATATATATCATAGAACAAATCAACCATACATAACATAGGGCATAACGGTCATTTCATCTCCTAGAGGTATAACAGTCATTTTACCCTATGGGGGTATTTCGGTCATTTTACCCTATGGGGGTATTTCGATAATTTACCCTATGGGCATTTCGGTTACTTTACCCTATGGGGGTTTTTCAGTAATTTATTGACCTCTCGAAAGGTCCGCAGTTGCCTCGAGCAACTCAGGTAACCTAAATGGTCAAAAAAGTGTAAATGGGCCCAAGGCCCATTACTCAGGCCAAGTGGGCCCACACACTAGTGTGGCCCGTTCAGCCCAGAATTCGCCACAGCTATGAGTTCTATGTAGCCCAGTCCAATATTTGCCACAAATCGTGGGTTTCATCCATGTGGGGCCCACAAGCCCATTGAGCCCACACGGCCCAACGTGGCCCATTACGACCTAAGCCATGAAAATGCTCATGGTGGCCTCCATAGTTTATCGCCCATGATTCGTAGGTTCAGATTTCTACACGAGAAATCGCACACTCGTGGGTCTCAAACGCCGTATTTCAGCTTTTCGGCTTTTGCGTTCTACAGTTAGAATGAGGAGTTTACACACTTGATGCAATTTACAGATTCCTTTCGATCCGAACACTCTTATTCTGCAAATCAATGATCTATCACACTCTTGGTTCCCATCGATCCGAACACCTCTTATTCCGCAAATCAATGATCATCGCACCTTTGGTTCCCAACAATGTGCCAATCAACCTCGACCACCACCAGTAGGAATGGAAGCAATGCAGTTGGAGAAAGCGACGAATACCTTGAAAGCCTCTCCAGTCTCCCCGTTTAGAACAAGGAACAAATGAGATGATATATAGCTCTCCACAACAACAACCTCCCAAATCTCAATATTCTCTCCTCAAATCTCTCCAATATCCTTCGTCAATTCTCTCTATGACCAGTTCAAACTCCATTCAAAACTCTCCCCTTAGCTGTGTTTCAATCCAACTCCATCACCTACCCAGCTCAGCAGCAAAATAAATACTTCATTGCACACCCCAGGCTTGAACCTCAAACCTTACAGTTACACAACACGCGACCTTGCCACTTGACCACAAGCTCTTTTTATGTTATAAAACAAATAGTATTACTTATAAGGCCTATATGCCAGTGTCCAGATTCATTTAAGAGCAAAACTAAAAATTCTGCAAAAGCCAAGACTTGAACCCAGGCTTCTCAAAACCTCCATACACACCCAAATCACTTAGCCATTAAGGCAAACAGCAATTTGTGTCACTTCCTTGCACAACTAAATATTTATGTGCAGTCTCCTAACTATTCCCTTGTTCAAAAACCTATTTCTTCTAGGCCCAAAATTCGGGGCGTTACATAAGTTCCTTAAGGATGAAAATATTATTTTCCATTTGTAATGTAAATAGTATTTATGTTATGTTAAAAATTAATTGACAAGATATGATAAAGTATTATTTATGGTTAAATAGAGAAATAATCAGATTAAATGATATGAGAGTCATACAAATTAGTGATTTATTATAGCTGTCTATTCAATGTTACTAATAAACATGTAATTTGATCATTTAACATAGTCAATTCATTGGGAGTCTTGTCGAATGTCATGAAATTCTAGTTATCTGGATTGATAAATAAATAACGGATATGTGAGAATACCTTTTCGATTGTTAT